>NW_013674678.1:6719-21124 GCF_000517525.1 Limulus polyphemus
TATATATATATATATATATATATATATATATATATGTAAACTAAAAAACAAAACACTGGTCTTACTGTTACTGATTTGCTTTTAATCTTCCCTGATGTAACAGTTTCCAAAAAAATAATCTATTTGATCAAAATAAAGCATTCAATGTCACTAAAAATAAGATTTTACTTTAAAACTACATATACTATTTTTACATGAAAAATCAGCTTATGCAAATACTTTTCTCCATCTCTGAAAAATTAATTCCTTTCATTGAGGTTGTTAGTTTTTTATATTCTGCATATCCTGATGAGTTAGGCCACATTTGGAGCACGATGGTGGGTAAAATACAATATGCATCCCAGCTGAATGAATACTTGCTGTAAAATTCTTATCCATGCTATAAGTGTAGCTACTAGTTTGTTACCAATTTTGATTTCACTCCTTTAAGTCTCAAGCTCAATCCTATTTGGCTGCACCTTTTTTTTCACACTTAAGGTGTTTTTGATTAGATATCCTGACTTTATCAAAACACACCAACAAACCATATCAAATAAGAAAGTAACAGTTGATAGTAACCAACATTAGCCTTAGGATTGCAACCCTATTATTTGGAACAGATCTTTACTTTACAGAAGCAACCAGATTCTTCAAAATATATGGTGGTAGTTTCTCTTCTCTAAAACAGTGTTAATAGCTTGCTTTATAGAAATGCCATGGAATTTAGATTAACAGTTTCTTGCCATCACCCCCATACAATCAGTACAGCCACATAAAGCATAACTATTTAAGCTAATTGGTTAAGCTAATATCACGTGATGCTAAATGATCTTTAATTAGGAGAATTTCATAAAATTTAGTAAATTTGTGCTGAAAAGATGGCAATGAATAATAAATAATAACCATCCACCTGTATGATTCTTTTGAAAACTCAAGCTAGAAACTGCTAATCTAGTTTGCTTGGCCAAACCAATGCTTACTTATCTGCATGTCCTTTCATCTTATAGTTTTGTTGCTCTAAATCAGCCATCTTTAATCTAAATGACAAAAACTAAAATTAGTCCACTTTTACTCTTAGGTGACAGCTGCAGTAAAAATGTTAGACCAATTGCTCACATAACTTTTTGCATAGGCATGCACAAAAATTTTTTGTCCAATTTGAGCTGTTTTTGTTGAATAACTTAGCACATCTAGCTTATATTTAGACCAAATTTGTCACATAATTGCACGTTATAAAGTTCTATCAGTTTCTGTACTTCTGGTGTAAAGAAAGAAAAAAAAATAGGAAGAAACTCAATCAAAATTGGAGATATTATATCTCAAGTATTTCTTAATGGATTCCCTTGAAATTTGATATGTGAAGTAAGAGTCCAGTAGAGCACATTCATTGAAAATATGTAATAGTTTGGATTACCACAGTCCTAGATACAGAAAGTGGAAAATTGCTAAACTATCACTCCTGTTATTAACACACAGTGTGTCTTGCAGCAGGTTTTGGCCACACGACACACTACGATGTGTCTTGATAATTTCTTTAAAAAACAACCTAAATTAAAAAACTGTTAGAACATGAAGTAAATTATTTGAGAAAATTACAAACTCAAAAAAGGAAAGTTTTCTACAGTGTACCTCACAACTAACATTTTGAAGAATGAATGATAGCTTTTGATAATGCAGTTTTACTTTATCAACCCAAAATTTAAAATATTTGAAACAAACACATTATAACACACAGACAACAGGAGACCATTTAGTCCTTCAAAACGGTCTCTGCACACCCACACTTGAGAAAAATCAAGAATTTTAATCTAGTCTATTTTTCAGGAAATTATTGATTCCTCTTTTAAGTTCTTGTAAAGTGTCAGTCTCCAATACTTCTGGCAGCAATTTATTCCATAACCTGCCTGTATTTTTCAAATCTTAAATTTGTGTCCTCTTGTCCCATTATTTCAATAATATAAAACAAAAAAAAATCAGACCTTTGTTCTATTGAACCTCAGATAATTTTGTAAACTTCAATAAAATCACCTCTCAACCTTCTTTTCTTAAAAAAATATAAGTTAAGAAGCCTTAAACTATTCTCATAAGATAACTGTTTCATTCTCAGAATTATCAGTAGCCCTCACCTGAAAACTTTTCCAATACCTTAACATAACATTTTAAGATAAGGAGACCACAAACGTATACAATACTTCAAGTGATGCTTGTAGATTTGTATAAAGAGATAATTAGTTATTTTGACTTGTAATTAATGTGTACATAAATAAACCCTAAAATTCTATTAGCTTTATTTTTAGCAACAGAACATTGCCTTGACAGCTTGAGTTGATTATGTAGCATAACAAAAAGATCCTTTTTCAGAGGTGCTACTGAGTGCATTCCCATTATTTAAACATGTGATCCAAATTATGAAAACTCAAAAGCATTATCTTGCATTTGTTATAATTAAAGGTCATTTAACAAATATTTGTCCAACTAACCAACTGATAAAGTGCATCCTGATCAATTAAATCTGATCCAAATTCTAATAACTCATGCATTACCTTGCACTTATTAGAGATCATTTACCAAATATTTGACTAACTAACTACTATCATTCTGTAGTACCTCAACATCCTCAATATAGCTAAACTACACAAGTATTTTATGTTATCCTCAAACTTTACTAATATACTAATTATTCTCCTATCAGTATCTTTAATGTAAATAATAAAAAGCATATGCATAAGCAATAACCCTGAGACATTCCACTAATAACATTGGTCCAGTTTGACAATATTCCATTAATAACATACATACATACATATATATTACCTTTAAACATTTTTTTATAAATTGGAGGACAAACAAATCCATTGTACTGTTGATCCTTCATTTGTATTAGCTATAACTGGGTGCTACTCTTTAGACATAAACCTAATTACCTGATCCATATAGATGTACACCAACAGTTTTTTTGTTTGTTTTTTTTTGTTTTTTGTGAACAAAACTTTTCTTAAAAATAACAACAAAAGACATCCTTAATTTTCTTACTTGTACTCTCTATTGTAGTTTTGGCTAAAATTAAAATGTCTTTTTTTTTTTCTTACTTTCTATGCTTTCAAATGATGAGAAATACAGATTATAAATTGAATTTTCAAAGAAAAACATAAAGAGGCTGCACATTAAAAAATAAAAAGAATTAAAGAAACCAGAAAAGCATGAACTGTACAACTTTTCTGAAACACTAGATACATATATAACAAAACTTCCCTTAGAAAACAATAAAACTAGTCACTTGTTGCTAATGTTAGGTGACAAGCAAAGAAGACAAACCACCCATTCAAACCAACAAGGTAGTTTAAATTTCCTTCCTATTTCTTGAAACCCATGTATGAATTCACCAGAAACAAATCTATACTTGTTTCCATGTCATGCCTGACTCAACAGTGTTTTCTATAGTTACTGCAAAGTTTGAAACTTCTATATAATAAATACAGATCCTTCATAAAAGTATTATATGTACATATAAGATATATACTATTAATGTTGATTAAATAATTCCAGTAGTTACTCAAAGGTGTATTTGACAAGCAAATAGTAGTCTGCAGTTATTATAGGTGAATATTTTGGTAACTTGAAAAACAACTAAGTAATTCAAAAAAATAATGAACGTGTAAAACACTTCTGCTACTACAAGCTATATTGGTATAACTCTGCATGGTCATATCTATTAGTATTGTATGTAATATTAGTATGTAATCAATTTTAATAACAAAAACGAATTGCTAAGTTTTACATATCACATCAATACAATATGCATGTTTTATTAAGTTCATATTTTAAAAATAGTTACACTGTGTTGTTTAATTATCATCCTGCTTTCTTTGTTCCATTCTTTTCTACAACCTGTCCAACATTAGATATTTATAATTGATTTCAGGAAGCTTATAAATGGAAAAATATTAAATAGTGTCATCTTTATAACTAATTCTCAATACTTTCTTTTTCATATATAACTTATTTTGACGTAAAATACAATAATGATGTATCACACCAAATATGCAACAGATACTGATCTTGATTAAGGTCTTTTAAAATCATATTTCATAATTAAATTCAAATTTTGCAAGACTGGGTAAAAATCAAAAACTGAGAAAATTTATGAAGCATAGGATATTAAATATAACTATATATAACACGTGCATGTATCATTCTACAAGATCTCTACTGGAGCAATCTCTTTTTCATTATTAGTGCTAAAACGTTTTTATGAAACTATGTACAAGAGCTTAGATGCACTATATTCAAATACTTAAAGACCTTGAACCACTTTAAAGGACAGTACTTGTACATAGGTCATATACAGTAGATGTTTACTTTTCAAATGTTAACACTGTTAAAACTTATGATAAAACCTGTACATCCTATTCAAGCAACAATTATTAGAAATAAATTTGTTTCAGTAATTGTTTTGGCCAAATTTAGTAAAAATTAATCATCTAAGGTAAATGAAATAATTCTGAATTAAAATATGACCCCCCTAATATAGAACATAGACTGAAAGCAATTATCAAAACTTATTCTAATTTCAAAAAAACTGCAGCCTTTTTGTTTTCTTAATTTTTAACAAAGAGATTACACTTTATTTTTACTCTGAAAATATTTATGTAGTGTGAGATATGTCTGTTGAAAAAAAAAAATTTGATTCCCCAATACTTGTGGTCACACTGTTATGTCAAATTAATTTTTTTTTTACCTTTACCAAAGTTTAAAGGTACATGTTTTTAAATATTGTATCATTTGAATTTCTCTGCATATTTTTGTTAAAAAGGTTTTCTTTTTAAAGGAAATTTTAATCTGACTAAACACAGGTATTGTGATCAATTTTTGAGTCAAAGCAAATTTTGAAATCCATATGATGTTATCAAAATTAATATTAACAAATGTTGATATTTAAATATGCACAAAAAATGTTCAAAAGTTATACTTAAGTGAAAGCAAGGCAAAACACAGTCTTAACATTACTTTTTTCAGTCCTTTTAACTGGCATATTTCATATTTACATAATTTTCCATTTTCAGTTGTTCTGGTAACTTACACTGCACCTACACCTAGAATTACATACAGTTGTGAGATATGTGAAGATTTTTCTGCTTTGTAGGTTGATAAGTTATATAGCTTGAAAATAGCTGCATGCTAACTTGTAATTTGTTTTAACATCCTTTTACATTAATTATTATTGTGAAGTAGAGTAAAAACAGTTAAACAAACTTAGAATATAATAAACACTACTGAAGCAAAAGAACACATCAATGCAACATACTTTGCACAACAAATCTAAGCTGGCAGATG
Organism: Limulus polyphemus; assembly: GCF_000517525.1. Lineage (NCBI taxonomy): Eukaryota > Metazoa > Arthropoda > Merostomata > Xiphosura > Limulidae > Limulus > Limulus polyphemus. The sequence goes on from NW_013674678.1 coordinate 12,033, forward strand.
ACATTTTTACACTTATAAGAAACACAGCAAAACAAGCCAAATTTAGCTACTGCTGTCTGGGATTCTGTTATAGCACATGGAACATTTCCAGATTCTAGAACACAAACAAGCCAGAAAAAATACCCAATTTGTTGATCAAAACATCTGTAAGTACCTTAATATTTTGTGAATGGGTGACATCTGTTAATACAGTTTCTATTAATTTAAAAATGAGAAAAAACAAAAATTAATGAAGAAACATGATTACTTCTGAAATTGCATACATACACACACACACACACTAGTAACTGGACTTACTGGTAACATAATACAACAAGATGCTTAAAATTTACCCTAAACAATTGTACTGACTATGTGAAAATGTGTGGAACATCCTCTTTTTCCTCATTACTGCTCACAAGTTATGGGCAGAGTAAAAACATCAAATATTTTAATTAAAACTATGTATAGCTAAAATATTTTTTTGATACACATAACTCACCAACATCGTTAGAAAGCATGCCAGAAACTTATACATACACACACACACTTAATGAAATTGTTGAACAGTAAATTTCAAATATTTTGTTAAGCCAGATACACTATGACATAATCATCAAAACGGTTTTATAGTTGATATCAATTTATGGTTTTCAATGAAAGTTTAAAATTTTCTTGATTACACTAAAATATTTTAGAAGTGTGTTTAGATATTTCACAGGTTGCCAAGTTTAAATTATAAATGTTAACATTTTCCTTACCTGCAAATTAATTTCTAATACTCACCTCTTGACACAGTTTAATTATCTTTTCATTCTGTTTATAGCCTTTCTTCATTTCTTTAACTCAATTCCCTTTCATTGGTGTCTATCTGAACAACTTGGGGATCATGTCCCTTACTTTCCTATTCCCTAATTTCATGATTTCATATTTTTCTCTCTACCTTTTTGTACCCCATATCTTATCTTTGCCTTTTATCTGAGGAATTTCTTCCTGCTTCTTGGGCTTCTGGGACATTTCTTCTCTTATCTGCTTGAGCTATGCCACTTCTGCCCTATCCTTCTGTATTTTTTTTCCCCTGCAGGTGGAACTACTTTGATTGGGTTATATCCTTTCCCCCTGCTACTTCCTTTTTTCTTGTATTCTTATTATCCTGGCTCCATTCCTTTGACCTGGATGTCTGCAGGAGGTTTTCTTTATCCATGATAACCTTGACTGATATTTTTACAACTTTGGTCTCATTCCCTTCCCATGTTTTTTTCTCTTTCTTGACCTTACTCTTTTCTCCTATATCTGTTTAAATTGGTTTCATGCTGACCTTCCCATTCCAGTTTTCAGGCTTTCCCCTTTTTCTTGTATACTCACTTCCTGATCAGCCTCTCTTGTATTCATTGGTTTTGTGAGGGCCTTTATTTGCTGTATTCATGACCCAAAGCTCTTGTTCCTTTTCACCGACTATTTGTATCTGTCAGCCCATTGTCAGATGTTTCCTCTTCTCCCATCTTCCTTGTTTTACAATGCCTAATCAGTTGGGGAGGGGGTATTTTGGGATCTAAGCCCTTTCTCACATCCACTCAGTGTTGGGTACTTTTAGGCATTTTTTTTCTCTCATCTCATCTGAGTTTGGCCTATCATCTTCGCTTGTGAGCTATGGCATATCTGGTCACCAGGTTTTCCACTTTCCATTATCTTCTGTATGAGAGGTTCTTTTGCTTTTAGAGAGACTGGTTTCCCTAAAACCTCTTATTCCTTTGAGACAAGCCTTCATGTATCTCTTACACAGGACCTTGTGAACCCATATATTTTTTTCTTGGGGTCCTTTGTCCTCTTTGGTGAGCCTCTCCTCAAGCACTTGTCAACAGTGCCTAGACTGTACCTGTACAACTTCCTGCATTCCCTTACTACCTCTCCAACTACACCTCACCCTTCTTGGATGTTTTTCTCTCTGATTGAGGTACTTCTTTGATGAGGGCAGGACTTTTGACATTTAGATGCTGGAAAAAAGTTCACTCCACATCAATATGCTTGACCACCTTGCTCTTCGTTATTCATGTTTCACTTAGTTTATTCCAGGATCTTTTGTTGATCCAACCATCCTTGAGGCTCTTGTTCCAGGACCTTTTATTTTTGGGTGTCAACTGCACATTTCTGAGCCCATTCACATCATTTGCTTGGAGCTTCAATCTTTGAGGCAGACCACTTCTCTCAGCCAGTGTGTAATCTATCAACAGAGGTCTTCTGTGGAATTTAATCTTGGTTGAACATGCTCCTCTTCGATGCTTTTGCCACCCTACTCATCTCAAGGATTCCACTCTTATGGTCTTCTATTCCTCATCCTTTCACTCTAGCTGTTGATTTTCTCAGCCAAGCCTGTACTTACCTCTTTCTCTATATCTACTCCCCTATTTGTCTCCTCTTTCTGGGTCTTGGTGTACACTCTACTCTCCTTCTTTGGCCCTATTGTTGGCACCTATACCTTGGTCCACTTGATACTTGCCCCCTTCCTCTTTCAATTATCATTTTTCTCTCTCGCTTCACACTCATGTTTTCCTTCCTCATAGAAGGATATCCTTTTTTTGCCCTCAGACATGGATTCTGCCTGATTGATTGCCCATTGAAGTGGTGTTATTTTTGTCATATTCTTTTGTCGTTGGCCCTTCCATCACCTCTTTCCTCCTGGCAGTAATTCTGTGCACCACCTTTTGTCTTTCTTACCTGACTGTTTCTTGATGGTTTCTCAGTCTTAGCCTTTTCTGACTGTTGGGTGGCCCCAGCTGTTCATGGCCTTTCTCCTTTCCAGGTACACAGAGGTGTTTCTTCTCCTGGTCTATCCATTATGTTCCACTCTTTTGTTCTCTTCAATCCTTCTTACCCAACTCCTTTGTCTGACTGAGACATGAATGAGGTTTTGCACAGTCTCATACATGTCCCATTTGAGCCATTATTTTTGTATCATCTATATCTCTTGTTTGTTTTTTCTATTTCTCCCCCCCCCCCCCCATGATTATAGCTGTTGTGACATTTTTAATGTAGATACTCCTTTTACCCTCTTTCACGTACTTACTTTTCCTCTTCCTGGACTGATCTCTTCAAACACTTGGGAGTTACACTGTACTTCTTTCTCCCTTTCTTCTGTCTCTTCCTTATTTGACCATTCACACCTGGCTTGGCTTCCGGGTGCTGTTAGGCTGTTTGGTGTGCTTTAGTACAGACCTCTCCCTTTAGATGTCCCTACTTTCACCTGTCCCTTCCCTGAGGCCACTCTTGTCCATGGATCTTTTTTCTTCTTCCCTTACGGGATACGTTCGTCAACTCCTCTGTTTACGTGTTTATTTTGGTATGTGGATGCTCATAGACTATTTCACCTTTCTTCACATTTGACTCACCACCTTTCACTCTCTTGCATCTCTTCTTTGCTTGTCCTTGGGTGAGTTCCTCTAGGCAGGCATGTGGATTCTCCACACATTCATCTCCCCCCCCCTCTATAGCTTTCGGCTGTTTTTTCTTGTGATGGTTTTTGGCTTCCATAGATTACCATTCTTCAATCAATCACCAAATTTGACAAGAATACATACTATTACTCTTTCAAAGTCCCTCTTTCATTCCAAATGATTCCACCAGGTGGCTGGTGTTGCCTCCCAGGATATAGTTATCCAAAATCCACATTGAGCTAGGATAACAGAAAGCACTCATATCATCCTCCCTGACCACTTGAGGTATCTTCACGGTGTGTGTGTGTGTGTGTGTGTATATATATATATATATATATATTTCATTCATTATTTTTTCTTTCTTTATTTTTCTTCATTACCCATTCAAGCCGTCTCCAACCATTATATATTCACTCTGTTGTCTGATACAGATTGTAGCAATTCCATGGACTATAATGGAAAAAGTCAGCACCAGGAATGTGTTTTGCCACTTCTGTGGCTCATGCTTGCTGAATTTTTAAAATAGGGTTTTGTGGTCTCTCATTGCACTGTTTCCAATAAAAGAGCTTTCAGGACATAGGGATTGATAGGGATCCAGGCACTTTCTCCAGGTCTTCCCTCATTCATCATCTCCGAAGTTAACATTTTCCTTACCTGAAAATGTATTTCTGATAAATACTCACCGCTGCATATATTTTCACCCATTCTGCACATTTCTTACTTGCCTCACTGAAGAATGAAGTTTTAAAAGTGCAAGTACATAGTTATTGTGCATATTGGTATGTTTCTACTCTTATTAGTGGAGGTCTTTTGTCTTATGAGGATATGTAGCTCAATTCACATAAAATAATGTGAAATTAGGTGGGAGTTGCCTCAAGGCTAGTGGCATGCAAATCTCTTTGGCAGACTTGCTGAGGAAGATATCTAAACTGTGAGAAGAAGTGAGATATCATCTTGGAATATAAACATTTGTACAAATAAGCTGCATTCTGCGATGAACAAACAAAATGTTTATATACTGATAGAATACAAAAACATAAAACATTTAACAATGTTGTTTATTCTTCCAAACATTTTAAATTTGAACTTAACCCTCTGAGATTGTTCTAATAATCAGACTTGATCATAGTTTTGGAGCAAAATCTGAGAATTTTCCATATACTTAAAGTGTATTTATTTTTTTAACATGTCTTACAAGTCACAAGATCAGTTCTATGATACAGAATTACAAAAAAAATGTGTATATTAATTTCACTTTGCTTTGCCTTTTGTGTTGGGTCGCTCAAAATGAAATACCACCCATGTGTACAGAAAACTACAAAGTGCTAATCAACCTATCAAAAGCAATCTAAGTGTAACTATTCTTTTCAAATCCTATCTAATAAGCTCCATATAAAACAACCAACATAATAATAAAAAATACTCTTCAGTACTTAAAGGAATATTTAAAACATGAGACAAAGTAATAAAATTATGTACATCATGTATGATCTTGAATTTAGATAAATAAACTATCATAAGTCTGAATTCCTGGTGCTTAATATAAAGGCAGAAGTGATTTGAAGCAACACAGACACTATATTGTTCTTTCATATTACAATTAAAAAAAACATTTCATCCACTACTTGCATAAGTCCAAAACAAATCTAGTGTACTCAATATTTTTTGATTCAAACTTTTTTTACATATTTCATCTTTCCATTACTATTTCCTCCCAGCCCTTGTTCACTAAATAATGAAAATAATAAGGTATATCCTTCAAATTAATGCATAGCAACAAAACATAGAAATGAGGGCAAATAAACACCTAATATAAATACTGAATACATCTAACTTAATATTAAACTTTCTACACTTACACCATTACTTCTAAGTTAATTTTCCGTACCACTAAACATTATTTTATCAAAACAAAAATGTTTTTCTTCCTCTAATAGTATTTCACCAAAATGTCTAATAAACATCCCCAGGAATATTTAAATCCATTTAAACTAAAACATCATGACTGCTTCTGTCAGTAATGGAGATGAATTTTTTGTGTATTATTACAGAAAAATGTTTGTGAAAAAGACATATCCCCTAAGCCTACACACACACATACATATGCATTGGGAGGGGGGCAGGCTTCTGGAATGTGGCTCACTTTCAGATAGTGAAAGGACTTTGATAAAACTTGAACACAGCATACACACAGCATAGAGCCATTTCATCCTTATACACCATTATGTCAAGATCATTTTCTTCAGTCACATAACATTTAAGAATAACAAGGGGTCCAGTGGTCCATCAAGGCTGTCCCATCCACTAAACTAGAAAATGCAGCTCTTATCATTTAAATATTTATCAAGCCTTTCCTTAAACTCCTTTAAATTTACTGCATACACCAAATCTGAAAGCAACTCATTCCAAAGGTCAAACACCCTGTTAAAAAACTAAACTGAATTAGCTAGAGATGATTCCTACCCTATTAAAATTTATAGGACCTGACTCCTTATCCTGACTCAAATTATCCTAGTAATCCTCCTACTGAGTGTATTCCCATGTATATTATATATATGATTTAAACTAATTATAACTCAAGTGCATTACTTTGCACTTATTATAGTTAAAGGTTATTCACCAAATATTTGTCCAACTTATCAATTAATCCAAGGCAGTCTTTAGTACTTCAACATCCTCAAAACAGCTGAGAGTTAAATGTCATCAACAAACCTAACTAATTTACTAACTATGCCCTATAAATATTATTGATGTAGAAAATAAAAAGCAAAGGCCAAAGCAGACAAGCACTGACCCCTAAGGCACTCTATGAGTAACAACGATCCAGTTTGTCTGGACTCTGTTAATAACAACTTGTGCTTTTTCAAATCCAACCAACTTACAATCACATTTACTACTTTTTAACAGTTATTTTTTCCAGCCGTTTCTCATAAGGCCTTCTTCATTTCCTAATTTTTTCAACCAAATCCCTAGTTTTCTTATAGTTATGTAAATCTTTCATATTAGTCATTTAACCACAATTGTCCTAGTTAAGCTTTTCTTCTTTTCATATCTAAATTGTCTTGAATTAAAAGCTATTCATTTTTTAAATTTTCCCAAATTTTTCCTGCATCATTTCTAACTCATTATTTCAAATTATTAAAGATAAATATTATCCCATAACCTCAAATTTAGTTGTATTTTTGTAATTAGCACCTACAATGAATACTTTTATCTAAACATGCAGCAAAAAATCAAACCTAATTATGGAAATGATCACTCTTCCCTAAATGTTCCCCACTTCACTTCTAGCAACCATATCCTTGGTCTGAGGTTAATGATGCTATTTCATAACATGTGCATCCTCACTGTTTGGCTCTAATCATTTGATATAGAAAATCATCCCCATTCACTATAAGAAACTTTTCTCCCTTCCAATTTGACTATATATATTCTCAATCATTATGTCTAAAATTCATATATATTTCATGGTTATTGCATCAGTATCCTTAATAACAGTTACCTCAACCTCATTATATAATTTCATCATTATGTCTAAAATTCATATATATTTCATGGTTATTGCATCAGTTACCTCGACCTCATTATATAATTTCTTTTAGACAATATCTCTAACAACATGATCTATAATATTTGCCAATTAAAAATATTCTACCCTTTAAGTTGAAACCCTTAATTGCAAGTCACATAGATTTAACTTTTCGACTATCATTCATTTGTTATGCTTTCAGTCACAAAAGACTACACTTCATCCTAAATAGTTTCCTCACCTCCTCTTTTAAAAATGTTTATCAGTATCACTGTTAAATAATTTATAACCTGGAATTTCAAAATAATTCCTATTATCAACTGGTCTGAAGCCCTGAATTCATTCATATTGTTCCTGATACTAATACTAATACTCTTCCTATTAAAACTACGATTACGTTAAACTTACAAGAAGCAAATTAACTCCCCGAGTTGTTGTAATTTAATTATCTGTCAATCTCTAATAATATAGCATACAAGTTTTTATTATTATTGTCAATAATGCTGTAACTTGTAAGTGTAACTCTGCGAGTGTGAAGCATCTAACTGTCAGTCCCAAAAGACTCCTACTGAAAGCGTAATAGAGTGTAGCCTGAAATCACTTACGATTCATGCTGCAAGTACGATTGACGAAGATGCGATGTTACTTAGTCTTTAGGCCTATTATAGTAGTGCTAAACAAAAAGACCAAAAATTAAGTTTTCTGACGTAAAAATAAAACATAAGATCAAATGTACGTTCTCTACATCAATACGTAATTCAATATCATACTATTAGTATTACTATAGACTAATATTAGTAACAGTAACTTTGTAAACTTCAGTTGGGTATAGCTTATTAATAACATTATAAATCTTTATTGTGTTTTAGATTAAAATATATTAATAAATACTCCTAAACATATTTACTTACCGTAACTTATCGTTACGTTACCTTCAATATTGATTAAATTAAGGTAACCAAACCCTAGGTTCAATCATCGCCGACCACAAAAGCAGCTGATCTACAAGGTCACCCAAATGAAAGTCCCGGTCAGAAAATGTCCTTGCAAAAAGAGCGCATGCGCAATATTTACTGCCATTATAGAACTAAAGCCCTGTTATTTCCTGAAAATTTTAAATGCGAACAGCAAAATATTGTAATTGTTTTTGTGCATTTAATGTACTATTTCTTTGTGTTCAATTTAATTATAATTTATATAGCGCGTCCTTTCCAAAAGAATGTAACCTGTGAATAATATGTTTTAAGCAACGGCTTTCTGTTACAAAATTATATTTCAAAACATGTCAAATTGGAAGAAAAACATCATCACTTATATTCAGGCAAAAGTGTGAAGAAAAAGCCTGTACCAAAAATTTGACTCATGGACGTAACTTTTCGAGCCAACATTTTTGTAAAATTTAAAATTAGACAGTTTAGAGGTACAATATGCAGGCATTCCAAAATGCATCTATTTTACCTTCTTTATTTGATATATGATTTTTAAAACATCACTTATTATAATTATGCGCAGTTTTTGCCTAATACATACTTAAGAAAGTGAACTTTGTCCCAGCTGTCTTAATGTGTTCTTCGAAATAACACTTGATTTACTAATGGTGGTATAGCTGTAAAGCTGCATCATGTGTATAAAGGTCAACATCAGTGTCCTCCAATAATAGGTCAAGAGATATCTCGAGGCTTTAGCTTTCCTTATTTTTGAATGGGTGTGACCAGTCACATGAAAGTGCTAGTTATTCTGCAAAGTTCGACGTTATCAGTTCAATTGAGTAATGTGACAGTTTGGAACACATTGATCTTTATATATACCTGTATTTATATCCAAGTGTTTGCCATCTTACCACACATGTCATAGACTGATTAGAAAGTGTTGTAAATATTGTTACGACATCGGAGGTCACGTGACGCTAGTATCACGCCACAAGCTTCTCGAACGTTCACGTCCCTTCCTAAAATATCGGGAGTTTACTAGATCTCGGTATTATTTTATATGTAAGACGGCCACAAAGTGACGGCAATAACGTAATGTATAATTGAACTGCGGACAGAGTACTGTTGAGTTGAGCACATGAGACGTTCGTTGTGAATTATAGTGTTTGTAATAGCGCGTCCGTTGAAATTAAGTGTATTGCAAAGTTGTATTCAGAAACGAAT
>NW_013674678.1:22124-23433 GCF_000517525.1 Limulus polyphemus
GACCAGAGACGTAACACAGTGCTTTCACAAGACATCCATATTTAGACTACAAACACGTTTTATAAGGCAGTTGTCTTTATTATATTGTAACGTATCTGCTCATTTGATAATTTCCTTAATTTCCGGTATAAATTATTTCCGAGGAACTTCAGCGATACAAGTCCTTTCTTAATTAAAACTAGTTTATTCTTTCTCGATACAACTTTGTAATACACAGAATTTCCACAGTCACTTTAAACTTAACAACCTTTATAACACATGCTATAAATCACAGTGATTCACACACTTTACTTACGGTGCCTACTGTTCGCTTGATTCAATTATCTATATCTTCAATCTGTTTATCTATGCAATCTATATTTTCGATTGCTGGCTTTATTTGCTGGGTTTATATAGTAAAAAAAAGAGGGTGCCTGGCAAATATTTGGATATTCGCGGAGTTCCTCGATAAGTCATGATCCTTCTAGAAACTCCAGCGTGCATGTTCCCATCGTCGCGTGACTTCCGCTGTCGTAACACAGCCCCTTCCTTAGTATTGTTCATCCCGAACAATAGCCACTTACATTAAACCAATACATAATTAACAATAACTTAATTAAATGTACAGAATTTACAAACACAAAATTAAAATTCAACAAAGTCTCTTAATTTTACGGGACGTATCTTCTTCCGTACTGATCTCTGTCTCGTTGGTTTCTGCTTCACGTGCAGTGTCCCATTATCGGTAGCAGTCACATCAGTGGTAGTAACTTCATTAACGGCTTCAGTGTTTTCCCTCTCAAAACCGGGTACAGTTTCTTCTCCAACAGTGGCTTTTTCAGGTGACACGTCTTCACCAGCGTCATTGTTCACTTCGTTCCAACTGAAATGTCCTAGACTGTGATAACGCCAAAGCCTGTTGGCATGTACCACCTTCGGCTTATCTCGCCGACCACATTTTATTCGGAAAGTCACGTCTGTTTGTTTTTGAATTTCGCGCAAAGCTACACCAGGGCTATCTGCGCTAGCCGTCCCTAATTTAACAGTATAAAACTAGAGGGAAGGCAGCTAGTCATCACAACCCACCGCCAACTCTTGGGCTACTCTTTTACCAACAAATAGTGGGATTGACCGTCACATTATAACGCCCCCACGGCTGAAAAGGCGAGCATATTTGGTGTGACGGGGATTCGAACCCGCGACCTTCGGATTACGAGCCGAGCGCCCTAACCATCTGGCCGTGCCGGGCCCAAGTCACGTCTGAGAGACGATCCATTATGTCATATGGGCCTTCCTATGGAGATGACAACTTAGGAGACTTCCCTTTGGT
>NW_013674678.1:23775-25118 GCF_000517525.1 Limulus polyphemus
AGTGTCCAGTTGTACTTTTATACCATTCCATCAGACTATGGGTGAAGTGGCGTTGTCCTGGTCTTTCATATGCCAAACAACTTGCAACATTCGTGGAACATAGCTGATTCAAAGTTATGGCCTTGATCTGGATGCAGTTCATATGGCATACCAAATCTGAAGAAGAAATCACTAATAGCCAAAGCTACAGTTGTAGCATCCTGATTTGGTATTGCATATGCCTCAGGCCACTTGGTGAAATAATCCATCACCACACAAATGTACCTGTTTCCAGCACGTAGTTTGGGGCAAAGGACCAGGAATGTCAACAGGTACTCTTTCCATTGGTGCGCCAACTTGATATAACTTATTATGCTTGGGTCCCCTTTTAGCACAGCATATACTGCATGTCCTGCACCATTCTTCCACATCTTGCCTCATACATATCCAGTAAAATCTCTGTCGTAGGTGACTCGATGTCTTCTTAACTCCGAGATGTCCTCCTGTTACAGTATCATGGGATTGACGCAGCATAAGTTCCCGTAACTTTCTTGGTATAACTGTTTGCCAGGTTGTCACTTTCCCATCTGCAGTTTCCCATCGCCGGAGAAGAATACCTTCTTCAAGCTTCAACTGATCCTATTGTGACCAATAGTTCTTTGTCACAGGGCTAAAGCTAGACACCTTCTCCCAAGCGAGGCGCAAGATACTTGCTTTTAGAAAATCAATTATTGGCTTCAGATCTTGGTCTTCCTCCTGTTCTGCTTTAAGATTTATACCTGGTTCCACTTCACCTTCATCAACTCCTTCAGTCACTTTGACTTCAGCTTGATGACACCTAGTTAGCTCAACCTCTCTTTTGCAGCAATGTCCATAGTCATTATTACAGGGTCTTCGGCTCAGTCCATCAGCATTTCCATGAGATTTTCCTTCTCTGTATTCAATATCATAATTATACTGGTATATCTTTCCGATCCAATTGTCCCTCTGGATTCTTTAATGATCTTCACCAGCGTAATGCAGCATGGTCTGTCCTGATGGTAAACCGAGCCCCATAGAGGTAAGGATGGAAATATGTCAGACCTGTTACTATAGCAAGGAGTTCCCTCCGTGTTACACAGTTGTTCCTCTCTGGTCTACTCAAAACCCTACTGAAGTAGGCCACCACATGTTCGTTTTCATTTACTTTCTGAGACAATACTCCTCCAATTCCGACATTACTAGCATCACAATCCAGAATGTATGGCAACGAGAGATCTGGAAGCTTTAAAAGTGGAGCTGAGGCCAATTTTTCTTTCAATGTCTTGAAAGCATGCTGGCAAGAAACTGTACATTCAAACTTTTGGCCTTTTTTGGTCTAAATC
>NW_013674679.1:0-2789 GCF_000517525.1 Limulus polyphemus
GAGGCCAGTTTTAGAGTTACTTGTAAAGACTTCTGGCCGAGGCCAGTTTTAGAGTTAATTGTAAAGACTTCTGCCCGAGGCCAGTTTTAGAGTTACTTGTAAAGACTTCTGGCCGAGGCCAGTTTTAGAGTTAATTGTAAAGACTTCTGCCCGAGGCCATTTTTAGAGACAATACTGGCCCTAGAAAACAACTCTAAAATTGAATAATTGTAATAGTTTGCCCTAAATGTGGTTTCTGTTAATTTTCGAAAATCACCATAAATATGAAGCATTTTTTTATACGATTAAAATAACCTTTTAAAAAAAAAACATTAAAATTAAGCATCCATAATCATCAATAATTTAGGGTTGATATTTAAAATTTTCAGAGTAGAATAAATTGAGATAATATTTTATTTGCCCAAAAACATACGCTGTTAATAATTAAAGTTTTTCAACAAAATCCTCACGTCCTCCTGTCAGAGTTTCTTGGTTAAATCTCTGTTTAGAAGTCTGATTAAGTGTCTCTGTAGGAGAGTTTAAGAACTTGTCATTCCTACTTTTATAATATCCTTAAGTCATATTTTCGAGAATTCCTTACACCTTACGAGCCCGCGAAAGTTTTTATATTTTTATATCGATCGGGAATGTTTTAATTCTTTCTGAACCCTTGATACGAGCAATCATGCAGGAGAAACGTTCCAAGTTCAAATACATCAAATATGGAATAAGAATTCAAGCCTGAAATGATGCAGACACAAGAAAATATTATGGACAGAATAAGTTCATTTTAAAATTGTGTTTTGAACCTTGAAAATTAGTTACCTACCAAAGCACGCGTAAAAGTTGTATATACTTTTTTTACAATCATTGTACAGATGTTAGTATTAAGTCTCTATTAAAGACACTACTGTCAGTGTCAGCCAGTATTAAACCTCCGTTAAAGACACTACTGTCAGTGTCAGCCAGTATTAAACCTCCGTTAAAGACACTACTGTTAGTGTCAGCCAGTATTAAACCTCCGTTAAAGACACTACTGTTAGTGTCAGCCAGTATTAAACCTCCGTTAAAGACACTACTGTTAGTGTCAGCCAGTATTAAACCTCCATTAATGACACTACTGTTAGTGTCAGCCAGTATTAAACCTCCATTAATGACACTACTGTTAGTGTCAGCCAGTATTAAACCTCCGTTAAAGACACTACTGTTAGTGTCAGCCAGTATTAAACCTCCATTAATGACTTTGTTTTAACGTAATGCTACAGAATGGGTTACCTCTACTGTGATCACCGTGAGGATCGAGCCCACAATTGTAGCGTTAAAAACCATCATGATAACAACTGGAATACGTATAGAACCAAGGTAGTAATGTTATCAGTGAGTTGTTTTAGTTACAATGAAAGTCAGTTATATACGGTGCTTAAACTGAGTAATCTAAATATAAGTACGTTTACATTATGTTATATAACAATGTGCTAAACCATTATTGGTTGTCGTGACGTACTGGTAGAATTCTCGGGTAACAGCTGATTCTCCAAGAAAGTACACTTTACCAACCAAGTACACAATTGTCTTGAGCGTTTTATTCTTGGAGAACTCTAATAAAAAAAACTTGAATGGGAAGGAAATAAAAACAATGGCGAAGAACGAAAGACAACAGAGAGAACGATAGACAACAGGGAGAACGACAGACAACAGGGAGAATGACAGAGAATGCGGCAAATACAGTGTCTTTAACGGAGGTTTAATACTGGCTGACACTAACAGTTGTGTCTTTAACGGAGGTTTAATACTGGCTGACACTAACAGTAGTCAAAAATGTTCGTATAAAAGTGTCTTCTCATAAAATAAGATAATATTAGGCTTTACTTAATTTTTTTCCACAATCAACTAATCTAGGGTTCGAACCTATGTCAACAGTTTTTAACACAGCTTTTTCAATTGTGTTATCCATCCAAACACATGGCGACAGACTTACTTCTGTTTAATACGTCATTTATTAAACACCCACCCCCTCTCCCCACGAATAATATTTCCTGGCTGCGAGAAGTCTCGTCAGTCTGTTTAATACGTCATTTATTAAACATCCCCCCTCCCCACGAATAATATTTCCTGGCTGCGAGAAGTCTCGTCAGTCTGTTTAATACGTCATTTATTAAACACCCCCCTCCCCACGAATACTATTTCCTGGCTGCGAGAAGTCTCGTCAGTCTGTTTAATATGTCATTTATTAAACACCCCCCCTCCCCACGAATACTATTTCCTGGCTGCGAGAAGTCTCGTCAGTTTTTACAACTTTTATGAGTTATCAATTTGAACTGCATATTTCTGCCATATGCTAGGGCAAGGTTTGGCAAAATATATGTTTTGGTAAGGTTTTGTTGTCATCATATATGTTTTGGTAAGGTTTTGTTGTCATCATATATGTTTTGGTAAGGTTTTGTCGTCATCATATATGTTTTGTAAGGTTTTGTCATCATATATGTTTGGTAAGGTTTGTCATCATATATGTTTGGTAAGGTTTGTTGTCATCATATATGTTTGGTAAGGTTTGTTGTCATCATATATGTTTGGTAAGGTTTGTTGTCATCATAATATATGTTTGGTAAGGTTTTGATGACAACAAAACCTTACCAAAACATATATGATGACAACATATATGTTTTGGTAAGGTTTTGTTGCAAAACCTTACCAAAACATATATGATGACAACAAAACCTTACCAAAACATATATGATGACAACAAAACCTTACCAAAACATATATGATGACAACAAAACCTTACCAAAACATATATGATGATTGTCATC
>NW_013674679.1:3612-5366 GCF_000517525.1 Limulus polyphemus
GCCCTTTCAGCTGTGGGGACGTTATAATATGACGGTCAATCCCAATATTCGCTGGTAAAGTGTAGCCCAAGAGTTTGCGGTGGGTGGTGTTGATTAGCTGCCTTCCCTCTAGTTTATCACTTACCAAATCTATATCGGACCTTCGTTTTCCACCCTTTGTCTGTTTAAGCCTTTCTGTTCGTATGGGAAGTAAACCTTAAAGTGGTGAGAGCTTCCTGTTGCTAAAATTCATTTGACAAACTTGAATTTTATGAACATTATATAAAGGAAAATGAACCACTGACCTCAGGTGATGCTTCAAAAAGAAGGAAACAGGAAAGACAGGAAAATACAGTTTTGGCCAAAATGTTCCCATACTGTTCAATATTGATGTTATTGTCTACATACATGGAGAAGTTATTGAGTAAGTACCCGAGTAGTAACAGAGAAGGTAGGGTATGATCGGACAAACATGTACGAGTTGTTATTCTGGTCTGTATAAGTTGTTTTGAGCATTTGTTTGTCAAAACACACATACACACCTGTTTTTTTTATAAAATGGTGTGCTTTTCGTATAATCTTTTTTGAAACAGATCAACGCTTTGTTCAGACAGTTTCTCTGTACTTGGTGTAGAGTCATGCCTCGTCACGTGCCAAAAGCTATAGGGTGTCAAATTGTTCGACTGTCCAGAAATGGTATGAAGCAAATGAACAATGTCAGAACAATATGATATCTCTAGTGCTACTGTATCCAGAATCCTGAAACATCATCGGACTACAGGAAACTTTATTCTAGGAGAGTCCACTAGTAGACGCCGAAAAACTATTGCTCGAGATGACTATATTTTGATCGGGTTAACAACACCTTACGACGGGAATGGCGTGAACACATTCATTCCAGGGTATTCAGAAGAACAGTGAATAGGAGACTGGCTAAACAAGGACTATCTGAAAACTGATATTAACCAGAATTCACCACCGTCGCCACGTTACTTGGTCAAAACAGCATGCCAACTTACAGTTAGGACACTGGCGACATGTCATCTTTTCCTATGAGTCCTGTTTCCGGCTTGTTAGAGCTGATGATAAAATTTGTGTTCGTCGTTTACCTGGAGAACAGATGAGGGAATACTGTGTTTCACCGGAGGTGGTGCAGTACATGTTTGGGCAGCTATTCATCGTGGTGGAAATACTGCTCTTCATATCCTCGAGGACAACGTTAATGGCGCCTTCAACAGGTATCACATGGAGACGATATTTCTGCCATATGCTAGGGCAAGGTTTGGCAAAAAGTTTGTGTTTCACGATGACAATGCCACTGCTCATAGTTTGTGTATTGTACAAGATTACATCGACCAGGAGGGCGTTAAAAGATTGCCATGGCCTGCAAAGTCTCCAGATTGTAATCCCATTGAGAACTGTTGAGCAGAACTGAGCCGGAAACTTACTAACCAGCTACTGTAGCCGAGTTGCAGCGCCTTCTAGTAACAAGTGGGGATGAAATCTTGGTTAATTACATCAATAACCTCATCGACAGCATGACACGTCGCCTTACGGAAGTTATTAGAGTACAAGGAGGACCAACCAAGTACTGAATGTTTAACAAGAACTGATATAGGTTATAGACGCTACTTATAATAATTTCATGTTATATTTTGTCATCATATATGTTTTGGTAAGGTTTTGTTGTCATCATATATGTTTTGGTAAGGTTTTGTTGTCATCATATATATGTTTTGGTAAGGTTTTGTTGTGATAAGTGAAATGCCCGAATT
>NW_013674679.1:6086-14601 GCF_000517525.1 Limulus polyphemus
CATAATTATGTTTTGGTAAGGTTTTGTTGTCATCATATATGTTTTGGTAAGGTTTTGTTGTCATCATATATGTTTTGGTAAGGTTTTGTTGTCATCATATATATGTTTTGGTAAGGTTTTGTTGTGATAAGTGAAATGCCCGAATTACACACCTTTCTACAGGTGTTTGATAAAACTATTTGCTGTTCTAATAAATCGTTTATAATGTCCACAGAACCTGTCTCATTATACAAATTACATACGTAGGTGTTTAATATAACATACATTTCTCAATTTGACAGTGTTAAGTGTATTTGTATTCCATCTGAATAATAATGATCTTATTCCAATCGAACGTGAAGCCTATGTGAAGGTATTATAAAGAACGAAGGTTTATATAATACCAAGCTCTCCGTAGGAATTCTCTCCTAGTCGTTTTATCCTTCAAGCTTGACTAATCCATAATACAGCAGTGAGAGAGAGAGAGGATTGCACGGGGCCGAAACATAAGTTCCGGTAAATATAAGCTAAAGTATTTTACTGAAAACGTTTTTGTTAAATCGATATTTTTTTTTCTCGAAAGCTTCACACTGGTGAACAGTTCTGCCACGTCAGCAAATAGTCACTTTTTTTTTTTCCTTCTTCGATTCTCCTCCCCCCCTACAAATGTCGACTCTAGGGCAGGAAAAAAAGATTGAAGTAGAGGAGGGAGGAACGGTAGTTCTGTAACGAGGAAGGTAGCGTGTAAAAGATAAAAATAAAAAAAGAAACTGACAAATGAAGTATTTCGATGAATGACAAAGAAAACCGGATTACCAACGACAAGTTGAATAAAAAAATTGATTCAAAAAGACGGTTATAAATTATAAAGAGATTTATAAAAGCGTCTTCACCGGCTTTGTGTGGAAGTTTTAAAGATTCTATGTACCTGTTTAGTTTTGATAATAATAATGGCTTACATTTTAAACTCTGGCCCGAAAGAACAGGTGGAAATAAAGATAAGTAACAAAAAAATAGAATATCGTGAGATTAAAAAAATCGATTTAAGTTAACGGTTTCATTTTAGAGATGAACTTTAAACTTTAACTACAAAACGTGTCATTATAATCACTCCTCGTGTCAAGCAGTATATAGATGAGAAGGAAGTCAAGGAAGAGACATAGAAACCAATGTAGAGTATACGTTTATTTTACACGTCACATACAAATACTACAGCTGGACATGACGTCATGCGACTCGTGATGTTTGCATAGATAGCACGTCCATCATTATAGGAACTAAGTCCCTCAATGTCGAAAACAAACAGACACACATGTACATAATTAAAGTGAAAGGAACCACAATATAACAGTATCTTTACCCTGACTGTAGTGAATAAGTCTCTTATAGAAACAGCCACTTACATATTTATAGAAAAAAAAATTCTACGAGACGCCATTACAGTTTCTTTAAGCGGTGTCTTCCAGTTCTGTTTTATTTTTTACTTTTTGAAAGAAAGCAGCGCCCCCTCACGTGAAAAAGTTTTTTACCAAGTTCGACAAAACTCGCTCTCTTCAGCACACTCCCGCTCTGACTTTTCCCATAGCTTCTTCTTCAGCTTGTCCAGGTTTTCTAGAACCACTGGGTTTTGAGGGTCCAAATTCTGAGCCGTTCGATAGTGCTTGAGCGCTTGAAGGAAACGACCCTGTAAAATACACGAACCATAACTGTCATTTGTAAGATGACCAACGACCCTGTAGTAAAATACACGAACCATAACTAACATTTGTAAGATGACCAACGACACTGTAGTAAAATAAACGAACCATAACTAACATTTGTAAGATGACCAACGACCCTGTAGTAAAATACACGAACCATAACTAACATTTGTAAGACGACCAACGACACTGTAGTAAAATAAACGAACCATAACTAACATTTGTAAGATGACCAACGACCCTGTAGTAAAATACACGAACCATAACTATCATTTGTAAGATGATCAAAATTAACGAACAACAATTTTAATTTCAAATTTCTTCCTTTCAGGTTTTAATTAGTAAAAAACAAAAAAGAAGCCTATTATCATTTGTTTTAAGAAAAGTATTAATCCTAAGAACATCCAGTAATCCCTGGATTAGGATTAGATTATGATAAATGTTCTAGAACAGTTCAGAGTAATAACATTGTTCCTTTGATGAATATCGCCGCTTGCCACCAGCGTAACCTAATTTCCTGTACTTTCTCCGTGAATATATTCAGTTCAGAATGAATCTGTATTAAACACTGTGAAATTCTCAGCAATTCTGCCTACAGAAACAGTAACGAACAATTTACGAACTCTTAGAAGGAGTGGAAATTCCATTCAGGTTTAGTACGTCGTTTTTTTAAATTTTACACAAACAGAAATAAAAACTTTATGTTATTTGCTACATCAAACTAATATGCTTTCTACACAAAAGTGGCTGAAAATCTTCTATATCTCCTACGTTTATAACCATAGTTCTCCTGAAACGTTTTTCTCATTGAAGTGACAGGAAATATATCATGGCCGTGCGAGTGAGCAGACTTATAAAAAAAAAAAGCAGAGAAAAATATAAAGTGAGCCATTGAAAATTTTGTTTCACAAGCACTGTCATGGAGAGTAAGTAAAAACCCTGTTTCACAGTTTTTACATTTTCTTTCTTTCCAAACATCAGGAACAAGAAAACCCGTTAAAAGAAGGTTATAAAATGGGAAGGAACACTTTAATTTGCTTGTTTGTTTTTTTTTAGCTTCAACATATTTGGACTTATGGTAATGAGTGACAACTAAAAAAGTTATTCTTGATTTTTGTTTTCCAAAAGAACGCTCATACGATTTTTGTTTGTTTGTTGTTTATTTTCATCTCAGAGAGCTGGGCGTGACCAAGTAGTTATCGTGCCCGGAAACTGGTTGTAAGTATCTCATCTTACATGACATGATACAAACATTGGTGTTTAATGTAGAGGCAACATTTTGTTATGACACGTCATGAGCCCTCTGGTGGCTCAACAATAAGTCTGCGAGCTTACAATGCTAAAAATCGGTTTTCGATAGCCCCTGGTCGGCAGGGGACACATAATGTAGTAGGGTTAATGTAGTATTTATATACCCTTACATGGTAAACAGTCGGTAATTTCAGGGTTAATGTAGTATTTATATACCCTTACATGGTAAGCAGGCGGTAATTTCAGGGTTAATGTAGTATCTATATACCCTTACATGGTAAACAGGCGGTAATTTCAGGGTTAATGTAGTATCTATATACCCTTACATGGTAAACAGTCGGTAATTTCAGGGTTAATGTAGTATCTATATACCCTTACATGGTAAACAGTCGGTAATTTCAGGGTTAATGTAGTATCTATATACCCTTACATGGTAAACAGTCGGTAATTTCAGGGTTAATGTAGTATTTATATACCCTTACATGGTAAACAGTTGGTAATTTCAGGGTTAATATAGTATCTATATACCCTTACATGGTAAACAGTCGGTAATTTCAGGGTTAATGTAGTATCTATATACCCTTACATGGTAAACAGTCGGTAATTTCAGGGTTAATGTAGTATCTATATACCCTTACATGGTAAACAGTTGGTAATTTCAGGGTTAATGTAGCATCTATGTACCCTTACATGGTAAACAGTTGGTAATTTCAGGGTTAATGTAGTATCTATATACCCTTACATGGTAAGCAGGCGGTAATTTCAGGGTTAATATACCTTTACAGGGGTTCGTTATGTTTTTAAGCTTACTGTTATATACGTTCCAATACCCTTGATTAAAGTCAATGTTTTTATCCTGGTCTTAGAAGGACGACGCCTTCATTTATAACGTAGATTAAATGTTACCCGAGCAACAGACAGTTCGCCACCTATAAATAAGAAATACGTATAGGTATAGCGGTTCATAGAATGGCTCTGAGTTGTTGTTTTTTTCAAGTATAAAGTTATTAATACATCTTGTATTTAATAATCCAGCGCGCTATGTTTGCTGTTTTCATATGGTACTATATCTAAACACAAGTATTCTACTTCAAAACAGGTACTATACCCAAACACAGGTATTCTACTTCAAAACAGGTACTATACCCAAACACAGGTATTCTACTTCAAAACAGGTACTATACCTAAACAGGTACTATACCCAAACACAGGTATTCTACTTCAAAACAGGTATTATACCTAAACACAGGTATTCTACTTCAAAACAGGTAATATACCCAAACACAAGTATTCTACTTCAAAACAGGTACAGTACATAAACACAGGTATTCTACTTCAAAACAGGTACTATACCCAAACACAAGTATTCTACTTCAAAACAGGTACTATACCTAAACAGGTACTATACCTAAACACAGGTATTCTTCTTCAAAACATGTACTATACCTAAACAGGTACTATACCCAAAAACAGGTATTCTACTTCAAAACAGGTACCATACCCAAATATAGGTATTCTACTTCAAAACAGGTACTATACCTAAACACAGGTACTAAACTTCAAAACAGGTACGATACCCAAACACGGGTATTCTACTTCAAAACAGGTACTATACCTAAACACGGGTATTCTACTTCAAAACAGGTACTGTACATAAACACAAGTACTATATCTATAACACAGGTGTTATAACAGTACATCTTACAGCTGTATGTGTGACTGTAGTGAAACAGAAACTTACCTTTAGATGATGGATGACACCAAGATTTAGATGGGCGTGGCCAATTCCAGGGTCAAGTTGAACAGCCATGGTGTAACTCTGAAAGTGAGAAAAGCTGATACGTACATCTGGACAGTAAGAGGTGATCGAAGTTATTAATTATTCACTGCTACAACAGTACGAATTCAAAACAGAATAAGTTTCATAAGACTGAGTGCGTATAACGTTAGACTTCGGGGGTCGATCCCAGCAAGCCCGATTGGTTAACGCATCAGGCTGGGATTTCGAGGGTCCCGGATTCCATGTGTGATACCATTAAACACGCTTCTCACTTTCAGTTGCGTGTGCATTATAAGAGTGACAGTCAAATAGCGGATGTTGCCGATTGACTGTCTTTCCTTTGATCTGCTGGAAAGGGAAACATGCCAGAACTTTAGGCTTCTCTGACTTCATCGTTTAGTTCATTGTGTGCTGTAGTCCAGATGGACAAAGAAACATAAAACAGATCCATGCAGAGATAGCCATCAAACATAAGCTGGGCGTGGCCCAATTTTTAATTACTAACTTTGCTGCTATTGTGCTGAATGAAGTTCCGAGAAGTGCTGATACTGTGATGGTGGAGTCCAGGTCTCGATCCTGGCGTCTTCTTGATAAAGAGACTGATGAACTCTACGTTGATCTGGGGGCCTTTCCCTTAGGTCTTAAATCAGCTGGGTTAGCCGAATGCTTTGAAGAGGCGTTTAGATGACTTCTACTATTTCAAATATCTTTCGTTTTCTCGTGTGGGGTTCATACCCCATTATTTTCGTACGATCTGGTATAAGTGGGTTATTACAGACTCCTGTGTGTGTCTCTTGTGCTCTCGAATCCAAACTTTTTTCTCCCTAACGTGTTAATGAGTGCTAACTGTGACCGTATTTTGTTGTGGCTTCTGGGAACTATTGTAACTATACGTTGTTGTCATGTAACTGGGGAAGATGGTTGTGTGTTTGTATTTTGTTGTGGCTTCTAGGAACTATTGTAACTATACTTTGTTTTCATGTAAGTGTGGAAGATGGTTGTGTGTTTGTATTTTGTTGTGGCTTCTGGGAACTATTGTAACTATACGTTGTTGTCATGTAACTGGGGAAGATGGTTGTGTGTTTGTATTTTGTTGTGGCCTCTAGGAACTATTGTAACTATACGTTGTTGTCATGTAACTGGGGAAGATGGTTGTGTGTTTGTATTTTGTTGTGGCTTCTGGGAACTATTGTAACTATACTTTGTTTTCATGTAACTGTGGAAGATGGTTGTGTGTTTGTATTTTGTTGTGGCTTCTGGGAACTATTGTAACTATACGTTGTTGTCATGTAACTGTAGAAGATGGCTGTGTGTTTGTAAGTTATTTTTGCTTCCTGTTCATATTTATCTACTTTATTTTATCAAGTGTTCCGAGTAACAGTTGTCAGGGAGAGTTCTTGTGATTTGTCACACGAGGTAAGCTTTATAAACAATTATTTGTTGGATTACTGTCGTTGTCACACGAGGTAAGCTTTATAAACAAATATTTGTTGGATTACTGTCGTTGTCACACGAGGTAAGCTTTATAAAAAAATATATGTTGGATTACTGTCGTTGTCACACGAGGTAAGCTTTATAAAAAATTATTTGTTGGATTACTGTCGTTGTCACACGAGGTAAGCTTTATAAACAATTATTTGTTGGATTACTGTCGTTGTCACACGAGGTAAGCTTTATAAAAAACACCGGGGGGAAGAGATAATTAGGGGAAATAAGGTTGGTGTTCTCTTTATTTCAGGTGTAATTCATCAGTTTTCATGTTTCTAGAACAGCTTTGATTTATTTGTTCTTGTTTTATGTTTGACCACATTTATTTCACTTTCAGAAGTTTGTTGATATTTGTTGTAAAATATTCTTTGAAATGTTTAAATAACCGTGTTAAATTGCCATTGAAGTAACGTACAGTAATGTTATTTCAAACGTATTCAGGATTTGCTTGAAGTCTTTCTCGGCCATGTTGAAAACAAAACGATTTTTTTAGTTAAAGAAGTTTCTTTGATTTTTAAAATGTTTCCCACATCCGGACGTGTTTTATAAAAAAAAAAAAACTTTGCAAGAAGGGAACAAAATAAAACAACACAATGGACTTCGTCAAATTTGAATCAATTTAAGTAGCTGTTTATGTGCATATAAATCGCGAATTAAACAACGACAAACAAACCCGTATCTGATGCAACAACAATAGAGCAGAAAATATATTTGTATAATGGGTGGGAAGGGGGGCCAGTGGTTACAGATGGGTTGCGAACAGAAGTCCAAGGTTCGATATGGCACTCTGCCTTAGCGATTTGGAGTGTTACAACTGTGCCAGTCTTGTCCACTATTCGGTTAAGTGTGGTTCCGTAGGCGGTGGTTACTGCTGGCTTCTCCTACCTTTGGCCAACAGTTCTAAATTAGGGCTAGTTATAGTTGAACCTTGGGGTCTCTGACCATGTTTTCTTAACACGTGTTATGCATATGGTGTTGTTTATCTTGAAAACGTGTGTATAAGCGCGAAGGTTACGTATTTTTTTCAAAATGAACAAAAATAGCTAACAATTAACAGCTGTGATTAATGGTCCATTGTAACAGTTAACAATAAATATGTTGGTCCATTGTAACAGTTAACAATAAATGTTGGTCCATT
The DNA here is from genome assembly GCF_000517525.1 of Limulus polyphemus. NCBI lineage: Eukaryota > Metazoa > Arthropoda > Merostomata > Xiphosura > Limulidae > Limulus > Limulus polyphemus. The sequence continues at coordinate 13,423 of NW_013674679.1, forward strand.
GTAACAGTTAACAATAAATGTTGGTCCATTGTAACAGTTAACAATATATATGTTGGTCCATTGTAACAGTTAACAATAAATATGTTGGTCCATTGTAAGAGTTAACAATAAATACGTTGGTCCATTGTAACAGTTAACAATAAATAATGTTGGTCCATTGTAACAGTTAACAATAAATACGTTCGTCCATTGTAACAGTTAACAATAAATACGTTCGTCCATTGTAACAGTTAACAATAAATAATGTTGGTCCATTGTAACAGTTAACAATAAATAATGTTGGTCCATTGTAACAGTTAACAATAAATAATGTTGGTCCATTGTAACAGTTAACAACAAATAATGTTGGTCCATTGTAACAGTTAACAATAAATAATGTTGGGCCATTGTAACAGTTAACAATAAATAATGTTGGTCCATTGTAACAGTTAACAATAAATACGTTGGTCCATTGTAACAGTTAACAATAAATACGTTGGGCCATTGTAACAGTTAACAATAAATATGTTGGTCCATTGTAAGTAACAGTTAACAATAAATATGTTGGTCCATTGTAAGTAACAGTTAACAATAAATATGTTGGTCCATTGTAAGTAACAGTTAACAATAAATATGTTGGTCCATTGTAAGTAACAGTTAACAATATATATGATGGTCCATTGTAAGTAACAGTTAACAATAAATAATGTTGGTCCATTGTAACAGTTAACAATAAATAATGTTGGTCCATTGTAACAGTTAACAATAAATAAATATGTTGATCCATTGTAACAGTTAACAATAAATAAATATGTTGATCCATTGTAACAGTTAACAATATATATGATGGTCCATTGTAAGAGTTAACAATAAATAATGTTGGTCCATTGTAACAGTTAACAACAAATAATGTTGGTCCATTGTACCAGTTAACAATATATATGTTGGTCCATTGTAACAGTTAACAATAAATACGTTGGGCCATTGTAACAGTTAACAATAAATACGTTGGGCCATTGTAACAGTTAACAATATATATGATGGTCCATTGTAAGAGTTAACAATAAATAATGTTGGTCCATTGTAAGAGTTAACAATAAATAATGTTGGTCCATTGTAACAGTTAACAATAAATAATGTTGGTCCATTGTAACAGTTAACAATAATAATGTTGGTCCATTGTAACAGTTAACAATAAAT
>NW_013674679.1:15552-17805 GCF_000517525.1 Limulus polyphemus
TTGGTCCATTGTAAGAGTTAACAATAAATAATGTTGGTCCATTGTAAGAGTTAACAATAAAATAATGTTGGTCCATTGTAACAGTTAACAATAAATAAACCGCTATATTGTAGTAATAGCAGTAAATTTAGTTAACTGTACTACGATAACGTTACTACTATCTGATTTCCGAGGCATGATGTAATTATGTTACAGAAGAAAATTACTTTTACATTTGAATGTAAGATTATTTCTCGAACATTTGCTTAAATTTATTAGAACACGACAAAACACATTTTACGTTTAATGTTAGGGTGCTAAACGCCGATAGCTGCGAAGTAATGGAACCGTAATGGACTAATTAAGACGAATTCAAAAAATAAAAGAACGTTAGCCTTCAGACGTAATTTTTATCACGAATATTAGGCCTAACATTTCAATTCTGTTAAATCTTTACTGACAGAAATTACGTGGAACTTTCATGAACACGATTTGTTTCACCTCTAACGTCAGTCATAAACTTTACTTAAAAATTACAGAATATGACTTTAATTATCGACTGACGGTCTACTGGAGAAATATTCGGATTTTTTTTTTTGCAAAAATGAAAATGTTTGGGAAAAGCAGTTGAAGAACAAGATATTTTTGAATGGCATCGTCAAGACAAATATTGAATGTGAATTTTAAACTACTCTACTGAAATTCACAATATATATATCGTAAAATACTGTCGTCGTGGTTACAGTTTTAACAGAATTGAATTGGCAAGTTGTACGTACAAAATATTAATTACAAACACTTTGTAAAGACCACAAATGTTGAGGGACAACACGTTAACAGAAATTTATTTTGAAAATTTCCTCGTTTCGATCTACGTGCTACAACGAACAAATGTTTGGCAAGTAGGCGACGTTTCGACTTACGTGCTACAACGAACAAATGTTTGGTAAGTAGGCGACGTTTCGACTTACGTGCTACAACGAACAAATACTCGGTAAGTAGGTGAAATTTCGATTAACGTGTTACAGACAACATGTCCAGTGTTTTAACACCAAATATTGTAATGTCTGACTATGGACCTGGATATACAGTTAAAGCACCACCAGGTTCATAGTCAGACATTACAATATTATATATTTTAAGGCACCACCAGGTCCATAGTCAGACATTACAATATTATATACAGTTAAAGCACCACCAGGCCCATAGTCAGACATTACAATATTATATACAATTAAGGCACCACCAGCTAGATAGTTAATGCATAAATCAGTTAGTTTAGTACGTGTCACGCCATGGATTGATACTTTCATAAGTATAGAATCGTCGCCTAGTTCAATTTTAGTGCCATTAAAAACCACATCGGATATCGTTAAGGTTGGGATGCTTATGTGAGGAATGCATTATTTTTGTCCCTTTTTAATACAAAATATTACAAGTATGTCGTATCTCAGGCTAACTCGGTAGATGTAATCAGGAGGTGTTCTAGTAGTGACGTGAAGTGTGTATATTGAAATGGCACGTGCCTGTAAATACCCTTACGTAGTTTTAAAGGGTATATACATAGTTTTCAGGGACACGAAGGGCCACGTCGTGAGCGGTTATTGCAAGGACAAAAAAGGCTGGTCGGCTGGTGATATAAAGGTCATAGTAAATTACCTTTTCGTGTCCATCGAGAAATGGCAAAGTCATTTTTCACGAACTTGTGAAACAGTTTACTCCACGAGGAATTGGAAAGGGGGCAAAGTGGGCAGTGCTGAATGCGGCATGCGAGTTGTTGCTATGGTAACTGGTCTTCTCAATAACGCTCTCGCACAAGAGAGCGCGTCCGAAATAATCTTCCGACACGTTTCAATAGGACATCCAATTTGGTCGGACTCAAAGTGCGAAGCTGACCTGTCCAGAACAACAGAAGTAATAACGTTTTATCTAGGACAATTCTGACATGCTGTCCAAACCACGCCGACACTACAAACAGAATTCCTCCAGTCGTACGTCACAACGTACACAGAAGCGATAGTACTGTAGATCTTTATCAGCCTTTCGCTCCTAAAATATATTTACAGCAAATATTGGAGCGAAACACAAATATCATAGGACTGTGTGACTCCCTCAACTGTTATATCATAGGACTGTGTGACTCCCTCAACTGTTATATCATAGGACTGTGTGACTCCCTCAACTGTTATATCATTGGACTGTGTTTGTTCCCTCAACTGTTATGTCATAGGACTGTGTGACTCCCTCAACTGTTATATCATAGGACTGTATGAC
>NW_013674679.1:18805-27241 GCF_000517525.1 Limulus polyphemus
GTGTGACTCTCTCAACTGTTATATCATAGGACTGTGTGACTCCCTCAACTGTTATATCATAGGACTGTGTGACTTCCTCAACTGATATATCATTGGACTGTGTGACTCCCTCAACTGATATATCATTGGACTGTGTGACTCCCTCAACTATATATATCATAGGACTGTGTGACTCCCTCATCTGTTATATCATAGGACTGTGTGACTCCCTCAACTGTTATATCATAGGACTGTGTGACTCCCTCAACTGATATATCATAGGACTGTGTGACTCCATCAACTATATGTATCATAGGACTGTGTGACTCCCTCAACTGATATATCATTGGACTGTGTGACTCCCTCAACTGATATATCATTGGACTGTGTGACTCCCTCAACTGTATATTTATATGTATATATTGGTTTCTCTATACTCGAATACACGTACAAACATTAGATCAAAAATGGCTTTTTTATAAAAATAAATATACGTCGTTTTTTAGAAAGAAAAAGCAACAGCGCTTAAATATAAAAATACTGCTCTAACTAATGTCGAACTTCTCGTATCACAACATATAAACTTTTAATGACATTCCAGGTGAATGGGATATCTCAAAGCATCTAATGGACAGTTAGGCCTTGGGCCAAGTCTGTGAACGACGTTCTGATTTAGTAAGAACCTACTAGTCCCAAGGCAATAGAATCCATTAAAAGTTTCAGAAAATATTCAGAGAGTTGTTTCCACTTGTAATCCTGATGATTTAATGGCAGTAGTAATACTAGCTACTCTGTGTGAACAAATAAAATAGTTCACACTAAATAGTACAGATGAATAAACGATAGTTTAATTTCTAACGTCTTACTCTGAACCGACTGTCTACGTAATATTACCGTTTAGTATTGATTATACATGTAACATGCTTTAATATTGTAATTTTAACGTGACTCAGTGCCTAAACTGAACTCGGTTGTTTAAAACATCGTTCGCTAATAAATGGTTAATTCCGAAATGTTTGCATTTTGATTGGCCGATTTAAGTGACTGAATCTGATTTTGATAACAACATCGTTCGTGTGTAAGTGGTTGGTTTTGAAATATTCGTGTTTTGATTGGCCGATTTAAGTGACCGAATTTGATTTTGATAACATCGTTCGTGTGTAAGTGGTTGGTTTTGAAATATTCGTGTTTTGATTGGCCGATTTAAGTGACTGAATTTGATAACAGCATCGTTCGCGTGTAAGTGGTTGGTTTTGAAATATTCGTGTTTTGATTGGCTGATTTAAAAAGGGGAAGCTATTTTATTATTATTGAAAGTTCATTCGTTTGTTAATGCTTGTTTTGATTGGTCGATGTAAATATGGTTTGGAGCTGGGCTGTCCCAGTGATTAGCTTACTGAACTGTGAACTTGTGAGTCTATGCTTGAAACACGAACGAAATTTGTTGAGATTTTTTCAGTGAAGATAGATTAACTTGAGTAAGATAACTTAATTGATATTAAAAAGCTTTCCAATACTTCTACGAGGGCGTAACTAGGCCTTATGTTGTATCTAGGTTCAAATCGTTATATACCACAAAATATTGCCCACTCTTCAAGCTGTGGGTGCGTCATAAGAGTGATAGTCAATTGCTTATTGTGAGTGGTGAATTTCTGGATGTCTACCCTCTGTTCAAATATGATGACAACGAACCCACTTAGAAGTTAGCACTGGTAAACAATGATCCTACTTAGAAGTTGGCACTGGTAAACAATGATCCTACTTAGAAGTTAGCACTGATAAACAATGATCCCACTTAGAAGTTAGTACTGATAAACAATCAAAGCCGATAGTTATCACTAAAACCTGACGTGACCTCAAAGCCGATAGTTATCACTAAAACCTGACGTGACTCCAAAGCTGATAGTTATCCTTAAAACCTGACGTGACCTCAAAGCTGATAGTAATCCCTAAAACCTGACGTGACCTCAAAGCCGATAGTTATCACTAAAACCTGACGTGACTCCAAAGCTGATAGTTATCCCTAAAACCTGACGTGACCTCAAAGCCGATAGTTATCACTAAAACCTGACGTGACCTCAAAGCCGATAGTTATCACTAAAACCTGACGTGACTCCAAAGCTGATAGTTATCACTAAAACCTGACGTGACTCCAAAGCCGATAGTTATCATCAAAACCGGATATAAATTAACACACGATCAGAGTAGATTTTCAATATTAAATCAACAATTTAATTTGTAATCGATTAATGACTTTTTGTTACTGTATTATCAATATTCAAACTATTACAATTCCTTATAACTTTTCTCGGATAATTTAAACCGTAATTAACTATCGTTAGTACTTATCTAAACCAAAGTAAAATCACGTCACTCACGAGACTTTGTCCTTAACACGATTAAAACCTTTGTAAACTCGTTGTTTTAAACTTTCACTGAAGGATGGCAATCATTGTAAACTCATCCGTAGGACTATTAATATTATATCCTCATCTGGATAAAAGTCAGTATAAAAACTATCAGTATCAATACCATTAACAGCGCTTTTAGATGCAAGAAACCCATTAGTATCACGTAACTCTTTAGAAAAACCCATTAGCATCACCTAACGCTTTATAAAAACAAAATCATTAGCATCACGTAACTCTTTTTAAAAAAACAAAATCGTTAGCATCACGTAACTCTTTAGGAAAAACAAAACCATTAGTATCACGTAACTCTTTATAAAAACAAAATCGTTAGCATCACGTAACTTTTTAGGAAAAACAAAATCGTTAGCATCACGTAACTCTTTAGGAAAAACAAAACCATTAGTATCACGTAACTCTTTAGGAAAAACAAAACCATTAGTATCACGTAACTCTTTATAAAAAAAACACCATTGGCATCACGTAACTCTTTAGGAAAAACAAAACCATTAGTATCACGTAACTCTTTATAAAAAAAAACACCATTGGCATCACGTAACTCTTAAAAAAATCATTAGCATCACGTAACTCTTCAGAAACATTAGTAACTATTTATATAAGCAGCTGCCCTTGAAGTATATTTACTCAGAATATCTGATGAGTAAATAATAAAATCTATTTGTAACGAGCGTTACATCTAAAAAAATCCATTAGTGTTACTTTCTTTACCTGAGCAGCCGTGTCCAGATCGTCCATGTCTTTAACGATGTCCCCGTGGCAAACATAAAGCTGCGCGCAGGACTTGTCAGTCACGTAACACAGACGGAGCGCTTGGAGTATACTCTCGAACCCCTAGTAGTAAAACCCGATATTTCTCACTATAATCGTTTTATGTTAGATTAAATTATAATTAAATAATAATAATAAATAAAACTTAAAAGTCATTCTTTTTTTAATAAATAAATAAGTAAATAACTAGATAAATAAAAACTTAAAAATAATTTTTTTAAGAAATAAATAAGTAAACAACTAGATAAATAAAAACTTAAAAGTCATTCTTTTTTTTTTGGATAAACACCATGCATTAGTTAGGCTTAATCTTCAAAACTGTGGGAATTCGGCCATTTTGATATCATAAATAAAATACAACACAACAAAGTAATGCTTAAAACTAATCACTTAAACTGTATTTCATAACATACAATGATTTACTTAGTTGTCTCACAAAATAAAATAAAAAATAATTCAATTAATGATGTTTGAACGTGATTAATGACGTGCTTTAACAAAAAAACATTCATCAACAGAGAGCCAGAAATAATTGTTTGTTTGTAATTAAGCACAAAGCTACACAATAGGCTATCTGTGCTCTGCCCACCACGGGTATCGAACTCCGGATTCTAGCGTTGTAAATCCGCAGACATGCCGCTGTGCCAATGGGGGGGGCGAGAAATATATATATATATATGATATTTATTAATGATATTTTTTGATGGTAATGTTACTCTTCTAAGCTTCTAATATATTTTGGTTAAACGAGGCTTAATGGGATTTCAAACTCCAAGGTTTAAGCCGTGGTGACTCCGAGCGTAACCCTGTATGTTCGGCTGTGGCCACACTATGTAAGTGAGAGTCAACTCCAATACAGGCCGATCGTGGCTCATTATTTAGTGCGGTGCCGTGCTGGATCTGAGATAACATGGTTCGTGTCCCGAAGAAAAAGTCCATCAATGGCTCAACGGTAGTCTGAAGGCTTGGCTAATCTCAGAGTTGCGATACCCGTGGTGATCACAGCACAGATAGCCCATTGTGCAGCTTTGTGCTTAACAAACACATAAGTAGAACAATTTGAGTTTCAAAGCTTAGGTTACATCGGCCAACACTATTTATAAATTTCGGTCATATTTCGAATTACATTTGAGAAATTTAAGCTGTGGTTGTAATGACACGTGACAGCCGTGAACTGGATATTATCGGAAACAAGATCAAATATTTGCTGGGTTTTTATTTTGGGAATAACTTACAGAAATTCCTTCATTCGGAACTAATTTATCAAACGTGGATGTCAAACTAGTAAATACAAACCACAAAAAGCAACGAATTTGTTGGGCTCACGTAGCTTACTTCGCATCAGATGGTTGAGTTTTTATTTTTCACGTAGCTTACTTCGCATCAGATGGATTGAGTTTTTTTTCACGTAGCTTACTTCGCATCAGATGGTTGAGTTTTTTATTTTTTATCCGCGCTTTGTCCACCACGAGGAATTGAACTCCGGATTTTAGTGTTGCAAGTTCGTAAACTTATCGCTGACCCCATGCGAGAGGGCTGTTAGTTAATTATGTTATTAATTATGAGGTTAATTAAAGCCATATAATTATAATTTCAATAGTTTGTTATCAAAAGTAAGTTAAACGTATTGGCTTTGTTTTCAAATTCGATGGCGAGGAACCCACTTTGAGACTAATAATGGCTGGAGACGGCTTGAATGGGTAATGAAGAAAAACTTTAATATAACAGCAAATGTACAACGTTTCGAAAAGGTTCTGTGGTACCTGATGATGACAAAACCTTGTCGAAACGTTGTACATTTGCTGTTATATTAAAGTTTTTCTTCATTTCCCATTCAAGCCGTCTCCAGCCATTATTGGTTTTGCTTGTTTGTAGTTAAGCACAAAGCTACGCAATAGGTTATCTCTGACGTGCCCACCACGAGTATCGAAACCCGGATTCTAGCGTCGTAAGTCCGCAGACATACCGCTGTGCCACTAGGGGGGGAGCAAATGTTCAGAACTAAAAATGTAACACATAAGTTACTGAAGTCAGTTATACATATAATAAAATGGCTGGAACTAAACAAGTACAACTTAAATCCTTTAAACGAATAATTGGATTGGTTCAGTAAATGTTAAACAGTTAATCAGTTAAAGAGTTATTTTCTTTCTCACCAAAGGTGAAATTGAAAAAAAAAGAGAATCTGTGACGTAATGCAGTCTTTTATTGGCCGAGCCCTCTGTTGTAGACTATAGACTACAGTTTTTACCTATTCAAGGCTCATCGGCACAGCTAGGGTCACTAAACCAAAGAAATATAGTTAAGCCTATTACAATGGTGAAATGTATATAACATTTACACGTTTAAAGCACCTTAACGTAACTTTAGGTTACCATGGTGATGTAAAACGGACTCATAAACCCCATAAGTGTCCGTGGTATTGTTCGTTGATGTAAACATATTGGTCATAATTCTTTGAATCATTTATAAATATGAACATAAAACACGAGCCTAAACTTTGTATTTCATCTCCGAGCGTCAAGAACTATTAGACAGACAGATAGAAAGGCATAGTTTATCAATAAATCAATATTTCTGTAAACCTCAGCCTGGTTCGAAACTCATCACTGAATATTCTCTTCCTTACAGCCGTGAGGGCGTTATAATAACACGATCAATTCCACTGTTCGTTGGTTAATAGCTGTCGTTCCTCTACTCTATCACTTCAGGATTAGGGATAGCTAACGAAGATTGTATAGTTAGCTTCTGATAACGGCCCACATACTGCGCCATGATGACGTCACTGATGATCTCAAGATATAATGTACAGCACCAACCAATGAGCTAGCTTCGACCGTTTGAACCTGCTTCGTTTTCGTTTCTATAGCAACACCGAAGACTCAAAAGCTGTTCAGAACAGACAAAAAGCACGAAACAGGTCCCCAGAAAATGATTTAATTTAAACATTATTATTTATTTGTATGCGCCGGGGTTTGTAAACTTTTTAAACTGGTTTTTTTTTTTTCCGGCAGGTTATTTCTCTATAATGAAAATATGAAACTTTTCAATACACAGTTTATTCAGTATTTTCAAAGGTATTTTTGATATTTTATCAATTTAATGATGTCTGGAGCACACTGGCCACACTTGTAATAACAATAAAATTGACTACAGAACGTGACTGTATTTGTTTTCAGGTCAGAAAAAAAGTCCGTACTAAACAAAACAAAGTTTTCTAAATAACGCATAAAAAATATTTTACGTGTCTACATTTGTCAAAAAAAAAGTAATCAATGTATTTTGCAAAGACTGTCCAGAGACCCATAATGTAATGATTATTAATATCCTAGTCTTTAAACTTGTTATGTTACTGTTAATTATTTTGTTTTTGTAACTTTTCTTTGTGACCATTCGACTACCAGAAGTGAACAAAGCTCAGAAGTAAACTGTTAAAACAGACCACTCACCTAACTTTGACCAGATCTGTTAGTTGAGTGGTCTGTCTTAACAGTTTACTCCTGAGCTTTGATCAGATCTGTTAGTTGAGTGGTCTGTTTTAACAGTTTAATTCTGATCTTTGACCAGATCTGCTACATGAGTGGTCTGTTTTAACAGTTTACTCCTGAGCTTTGACCAAATCTGTTAGTTGAGTGGTCTGTTTTAACAGTTTACTCCTGAGCTTTGACCAGATCTGATCAGAATTAAACTGTTAAAACAGACCACTCAACTAACAGATCTGATCAAAGCTCAGGAGTAAACTGTTAAAACAGACCACTCAACTAGCAGATCTGATCAAAGCTCAGGAGTAAACTGTTAAAACAGACCACTCAACTAAAGATCTAAACAACGTTGTTTATTGTTTAAAACCTTGCAAATACATGTATAAACAACGTTGTTTATTGTTTAAAACCTTGCAAATACATATATATATATAAACAACGTTGCTTATTGTTTAAAATCTTGCAAATACATGTATAAACAACGTTGTTTATTGTTTAAAACCTTGCAAATACATGTATAAACGACGTTGTTTATTGTTTAAAACCTTGCAAATACATATATAAACAACTGTTTTAACAGTTTACTCCTGAGCTTTGATCAGATCTGTTAGTTGAGTGGTCTGTTTTAACAGTTTACTCCTGAGTTTTGACCAGATCTGTTAGTTGAGTGGTCTGTTTTAACAGTTTACTCCTGAGCTTTGATCAGATCTGTTAGTTGAGTGGTCTGTTTTAACAGTTTACTCCTGAGTTTTGATCATATATATGTATTTGCAAGATTTTAAACAATAAAGAACGTTGTTTATATATATGTATTTGCAAGGTTTTAAACAATAAACAACGTTGTTTATATATATGTATTTGCAAGGTTTTAAACAAGGTTTTCTGCTTTGTATCCGATAATTTACCGTCTAGTTATTACAGCACAGTGTTCAGCCGCCGAACGGTCGCTCTCAGACCGTACAAATGGTAATCTTGCGTGTTAGAAATAACGAAAACAAATCTGATGTTGAGCAAACTCTGTAACAGGGAATGTTGTAAAATAAGTTATAATAATATGTTGGGGGGGGGAGGCCTTTTGCGAATTACAAATGCTCAGGTGTAGTTCGATAAGAAATGCAGAGAACGTAACAGACATGTTGCAGAAACTTTACTATGAACGTAAAGCTTTTTTGCCCCTGTATTTTATAGTCTGACTCTGACTCATAATCAATATACAAACATGACGAAAACCCTAAGTTAATGTACGTTGATTAGTTTCATTCACACACATACATAGATACAGGTAGGAGCAAAAATGATTACCCACTTGTTTCATTCAGAACAGTTTGATTTATAACGTCTGATTCTGAAACAAACAATGACAGAACAGAGTTTGTTTGTTTCAGAATTAGACGTTATAATCAAACTGTGTTCTGTCATTGTTTCAGAATTAGACGTTATAAATCCTGTATTATTTATTTCAGAACTAGACGTTATAAATCAAACTGTGTTCTGTCATTGTTTGTTTCAGAATTAGACGTTATAAATCAAACTGTGTTCTGTCATTGTTTGTTTCAGAATTAGACGTTATAAATCAAACTCTGTTCTGTCATTATTTATTTCAGAACTAAACTGTGTTCTGTCATTGTTTGTTTCAGAATTAGACGTTATAAATCGTTTCAGAATTAGACGTTATAAATCAAACAATGACAGAACACAGTTTGATTTATAACGTCTAATTCTGAAACAAACAATTACAGAACACAGTTTGGATTATAACGTCTAATTCTGAAACAAAC
>NW_013674680.1:0-8584 GCF_000517525.1 Limulus polyphemus
CCAGGAAGACCAAAGGGAAGTCTCCTAAGTTGTCTTCTCCATAGGAAGGCCCATATAACATAGTGGATCGTCTCTCAAACGATCTGTCAATCCCATGATAGTTTAACAGGAGGACATCTCGGAGTTAAGAAGACATTGAGTCACCTACGGCAGAGAGTTTACTGGATAGGTATGAGGCAAGATGCGGAAGAATGGTGCAGGACATGCAGTACATGTTGTACTAAAAGGGGACCCAAGCATAAAGGACAGGCTCCAATGAAGTTATATCAAGTTGGCGCACCAATGGAAAGAGTGGCCATTGACATTGCTGGTCCTCTGACCCAAACTCGTGCTGGAAACAGGTACATTTGTGTGGAGATGGATTATTTCACCAAGTGGCCTGAGGCATCTGCAATACCAAATCAGGAAGCTACAGCTATAGCTTCGGCTATTAGTGATTTCTTCTTCAGGAAGCTACAACTGTAGTTTTGGCTATTAGTGATCTCTTCTTCAGGTTTGGTATGCCATACGAAGGGCATTCGGATCAAGGCCATAACTTTGTGTTCCATGAATGCTGAAAGTCGTTTGGCATATGAAAGACCAGGACAAAGTGACTTCACCCACAATCTGATGGGATGGTAGAAAAGTACAATTGGACAATGGGACAAGAATTGGCAAAGTTTCGTAATAGCTGCCAAGATGACTGGGATGTCTTACTCCCTCCACTGTTGTGGCCTATATCACAGCACAGCATGAAGCCACTGGATTCCTTTCTGCAAAGCTGATGTTTGCTCGGGAACTTCGGTTGCCAGTGGATCTTATGATGAGTTGCCTGAAAATGTGCCAGAGTTCGTGAAAGTGTTACCTGAATGGATGGATGATCTTAATCATCAAGTGTGTTTATACTTGAAAAAGTCTGCTGATTCCATGAAGCCATGTTATGATAAGAGATCTACTGAAGTCAGCTTTGTACCAGGAGAAAAGGTGTGGTTGTATAATCCCAGGAAGACAAAAGGGAATTCTCCTAAGTTGTCTTCTCCATGGGAAGGCCCATATGACATAGTGGATCGTCTTTCAGACGTGACTTTCCAAATAAAATGTGGTAGGCGAGGTAAGCCAAAGGTGGCGCATGCCAACAGGCTTTGGCATTATCATGGTGTAGGACATTTCAGTTGGGACGAAGTGAACAACAGAACAAATGACGCTGCTGAAGATGTGTCACCTGAAAAAGCCATTGTCGAAAAAGAAACTCTACCCGGTTTTGAGAAGGAAAACAGTAAAGCCATTAATGGAGTTACTACCACTGCTGTGACTGCTACCGATAATGGAACATTTCCTGACGAAGAAGATGAACCCCACGTGATGCAGAATTCAATGAGACGGAGACAAGTACGGAAGAAGATACGTCTTGAAAAATTAAGAGACTTTGTTTTATTTTAATTTTGTGTTTGTAAATTCGAGGCGCCCTTTTTTTTAGTATACAAGCCTGGCGAGAAAAACCAGCTGCATGGCAGAGATAGATAGTTTGAAGAGATAGATAGATACAGAGATAGATAATTGAGTCAAGCGAACAGGAGGCACCGTAAGTAAAGTGTGTGAATCACTGTGATTTGTAGCGTGTGCTATGAAAGCAGTTAAGTTTAACGTACTGATTGGAAATTCTGTGTGTTACAAAGTTATATCGAGGAAAAATAATCTGGTTTAATTAAGAAAGGACTTGTATCGCTGAAGTTCCAAGCAGATATGTAACAGTATGATACAAGTGTTGTAAACCAACACTTTTTTACGTCCTGTCTACTGTTAAGTTTGTAAAACATTAATACGTGTCTGATTTCTAATAAGATTGTACGTTGTGTGTCACGTAACTCTTCATAAACCGTTTCGGTCCTGATGTTTGTAAAAAGCTTAAATATTTTACCCCACTCCTTGGGAATCCCGAAGATTTTCCGAAAGCTTTTTCACCTAAAGTGCTAAATTGCTGAACTCACCAACTTCTATGTGGTGCTAAACGAATCGTCTTGAGATTTGCACAAAGATAAAAACCTTTCAACCAACTCCTTAGGGTACTCGGGTATTTTGCGAAAACGTTTTTACGGAGATACCTCCAAAGCGGACCCCAAATTTGACGTTAATTTACATTAGGCTTACTAATTACCATTTGTAACTTGGTTAAAAAATTAAATTTGAATTATAGCGTTAATGATCATTAAACGGAAAAAGTGTAAAATACCAGGTCAAGTATTAAATTTGTATTATAGCTGTAGAAATGTGGGCTATAGACCCACAGTTTCCATAGTACACATATACCTCTGAAATTCTTGCACTGACGAACATGTTATCCAATGGAAGTTCATCATTTTTATGATTATCGTATGTTTTCTGTATGTTGAAATATCCAGACAAACAAACTTCCAACATGTTAAACACATTTTAGGACAGTCATTTTTAATCTTACCTTTATCTGCCCCATTGGATCTTTTAAATTGCCTATAATGCAATTTAAATGGTGGAAAGTAAATGTTTAGAATGAGGAGAACAGGTTGTGTTAAATTGGTATCTCTTCCACGGCCCCACTCCCCAATATCTTCGCTGGCTGAGTGGTAAGATTGAGGTTTTATAACACTAATATTTGGAGATCGATATCCTCCGCAAAGGACACAGTGCAGGTTGGTAACCAATTGTGTAGATATCAACAGAGCAGGTAAGTAGTCTATTGTGTAGATATCAACAGAAGCGTAAGGTAGTCTTTTGTGTAGATATCAACAGAAGCGTAAGGTAGTCTATTGTGTAGATATCAACAGAAGCTTAAGGTAGTCTATTGTGTAGATAGCAACAGAACAGGTAGGTAGTCTATTGTGTAACTCTCAGTACATCCTCGAAATAGTTTTAGCTACATACTCCAACTTATAGTATAGAGTATGGTGAATACTGAGCCTGAAGATGTAACGACAGTTATAACAAATATAATTACTTACGTCATCTAGTTGATTATGACTGCTGTTGAATCTGGTAGAATTTGTCAGACATTCTTGTGTGCTTAGCACCTGAAAGAGAAAAATATAGTTAGTTATGTACTAATGGGCGTTAGCAGGTACAAAACGTAACCACAAAAGATGAACCTAATTTGTTGTGTACTGTAATTGGCTTTATCATGTAAAGATGATATAATCAGACATTTTATTTAAATTCTGTATCCAACTTGTTAGTATTTAGGTATCAAACTTGCTAGTGTTCAGGTATCGAATTTTCTAGTGTTTAGGTATACAATTTACTAGTGTTCAGGTATCCAACTTTCTAGTGTTCAGGTATAAAACTTTCTAGTGTTCAGGTATCAAACTTTCTGGTATTTAGGTATACATTTGCTAGTGTTCAGGTATCCAACTTGCTTGTGTTCAGGAAGACAACTTGCTAGGGTTCAGGTATCCAAATTTCTAGTGTTCATGTATCGAACTTTATATTTAGATATACAACTTGCTAGTATTAAGGTATCCAAATTGCTAGTGTTCAGGTATAACTCTTTCCAGTGTTCAGGTATCGAATTTTCTGGTGTTTATGTATCCAATTTGCTATTGTTCAGATGTCCAACTTGCTAGTATTCAGGTATCCAACTTTCTAATGTTTAGGTATCCAACTTGCTAGTGTTTAGGTATACAACGTGCTAGTGTTTAAGTATACAACTTGCTCGTGTTTAGGTATCTAACTTCCTAGTGTTTTGGTATTGAATTTGCTAGTGTTCAGGTGTTCAACTTACTAGTATTCAGGTATCAAACTTTCTAATGTTTAGGTATCGAACTTGCTAGTGATTAGGTATCTAACTTGATAATATTCAAGTATTCAACTTTCTAATGTTTAGGTATACAACTTGCTCGTGTTTAGGTATCTATTTTATTAGTGTTCAGGTATACAACTTACTCGTGTTTAGGTATCTATTTTCTAGTAGTGTTTGGGTATTGAAGTTGCTAGTTTTCAGGTATCCAAATTTCTAGTGTTCAAATATCCAACTTCCTATTGTTTAAATATGCAACTTGCTAGCGTTCAGGTGTCCAACTTGCTAGTATTCAGGTATTGAGGTTGCTAGTGTTCAGGTACACAACTTGCTCGTGATTAGGTATACAACTTGCTAGAGTTGTGGTATAACATTTGCTATTGTTAAGGTATAGAACCTGCTCGTGTTTAGGTATCAAACCTGTTAGTGTCTAGGTATTGAACTTTTTAGTGTTTACGTATCAAACTTGCGAGTGTTTAGGTATCCAACTTTATAGTGTTTAGGTATCCAGCTTGCTAGAGTTAGGAATCCAACTTAATAGTGTTTAGTTATCCAACTTGCTAGTGTTTAAATATCAAACCTATTAGTGTCTAGGTATCCAGTTTGTGAGTGTTTAAGTATCAAACTTGCTAATGTTTAGGTATCGAATTTGCTAGTATTCAGGTATCCAACTTTCCAGTGTTTAGGTATGCAACTTGCTAGTGCTTAGGTATCAAACGTTTTAGTGTCTAGGTATCATACTTGTTAGTGTTTAGGTATCCAACTTGCTAGTATTTAAATATCCAACTTGCTATTATTAAGGTATCCAATTTTCTAGTGTTTAGGTATCCAATTTGCTCGTGTTTAGGTTTTTCTTTTGCTAGTGTTTGGGTATTAAACTTGCTAGTTTTCAGGTATCCAAATTTCTAGTCTTCAGGTATCCAACTTGCTAGGGTTCAGGTATCAAAAATTCTAGTGATTAGGTATCCAACTTGCTAGCGTTCAGGTGTCCAACCTGCTAGTATCCAGGTATTCAAGTTTCTAGTGTTCAGGTACACAACTTGCTCGTGTTTAGGTATACAACCTGCTCGTAATTAGGTATACAGCTTGCTTGTGTTTAAGTATTTATTTTGCTGTGTTTAAATGTATGTAGGTATCCAACTTGCTAGTGTTCAGGTATCCAACTTTCTAGTGTTCAGGTATACAACTTGCTAGTGTTTAGGTACCCAACTTACTTGTGTTAAGGTATTCAACTTACTTGTGTTAAGGTATTCAACTTTTTAGTGTTTATGTATCCAATTTGCTAGTGTTCAGATATGCAACTTGCTAGTGTTTAGATATCAAACCTGCTAGTGTCAGGTATCCAAGTTTTTAGTTTTTATGTATCAAACTTGCTAGTTTTTAAGTATAGAATTTGCTAGTGTTTAGGTACCCAACTTACTTGTGTTAAGGTATTTAACTTTTAAGTGTTTATGTATCCAATTTGCTAGTGTTCAGGTGTCCAACTTGCTGGAATTCAGGTATCCAACTACCTAATGTTTAGGTATCCAACTTGCTAGTGTTTAGGTATGAAACCTGCTAATGTTTAGGTATCCAACTTACTATTATTCAGGTATACAACTATCTATCTAGTGTTTAGATATCCAACTTGCTATTGTTTAGGTATACAACGTGCTCATGTTTAAGTATACAACTTGCTCGTTTTTAGGTATCTATTTTATTAGTGTTCAGGTATACAACTTGCTCATGTTTAGGTATCTATTTTGCTAGTGTTTGGGTATTAAACTTGCTAGTTTTCAGGTATCCAAATTTCTAGTGTTCAGATATCCAACTTGCTAGTGTTCAAGCATACAACTTTCTAGTGTTCAGGTACCCAACTTACTTGCTAGTTTTCAAGTGTCTGACTTGCTAGTTTTCAGGTATCCAACTTTCTAATGTTTGTGTATCCAGCTTGCTAGTGTTTAAGCATCAAACTTGCCTGTTTTTAGGTATCAAACCTGTTAGTGTCTTGGTATCCAAGTTGTTAATGTTTATGTATCAAACTTGCTAGTTTTTAAGTATACAACTTGTTAGTATTCAGGTATCCAACTTTCTAGTGTTTTGGTATCCAACTTGCTAGTGTTCAGATGTACAACTTGCTAGTGTTTAGGTATTAAACCAGTTAGTGTCTAGGTATCCAAGTTGTTAGTGTTTACAATTGAAACTTGCTAGTGTTTAAGTATACAACTTGCTAGTATTCAGGTATTCAAATTTTCAGTGTTTATGTATCCAATTTGCTAGTGTTCAGATATGCATCTTGCTCGTGTTTAGGTATCTATTTTATTAGTGTTCATGTATACAACTTGCTCGTGTTTAGGTATCTATTTTGCTAGTGTTTGGGTATTAATCTTGCTACTTTTCAGGTATCCAAATTTCTAGTGTTCAGATATCCAACTTGCTAGGGTTCAGGTATCCAACTTTCTAGTGTTGAGGTATCAAACATTCTAGTGATTAGGTATCCAACTTGCTATTGTTTAGGTGTCCAAGTTTGTAGTGTTTAAATATACAACTTGCTAGTGTTCAGGTGCCCAACTTGCTAGTGTTCATATTTTCAAGTTGCTAGTGTTCAGGAACACAACTTGCTCTTGTTTATGTATACAACCTGCTCGTAATTAGGTATACAGTTTGCTCGTGTTTAAGTTTCTATTTTGCTGTGTTTAAATATATGTAAGTATCCAACTTGCTAGTGTTCAGGTATAAAACTTTCTAGTGTTCAAGTATACAACTTTCTAGTGTTTAGGTACCCAACTTACTTGTGTTAAGGTATTCAACTTTTTAGTGTTTATGTATCCAATTTGCTAGTGTTCAGATATGCAACTTGCTAGTGTCTAGGTATCCAAGTTGTTAGTGTTTATGTATCAAACTTGCTAGTGTTTAAGTATACAACTTGCTAGTATTCAGGTATCCAACTTTCTAGTGTTTAAGTATCCAACTTGCTAGTGTTCAGGTATCCAACTTTCTAGTGTTTACGTATCGAACTTGCTAGTATTCAGGTATCCAACTTTATAATGTTTAGATATCCAACTTGCTAGTGTTTAGGTATGAAACCTGTTAGTGTTTAGGTATACAACTTGCTTGTATTTAGACATCTATTTTGCTAATGTTTATATATATATTTTGCTCGTTTTTAGGGATTCAACTTGCTAGTTTTTAGGTATCAAACTTTCTATTGTTCAGCTATCCAACTTGCTAGTATTTATGTATCCAACATATTAGTGTTTATGTATCCAACTTATTAGTGTTTAGGTATCGAACTTGCTAGTGCTGAGGTATCCAACTAGATAGTGTTCAACTATCGAACTTGCTAGTGTTAAGGTATAAAACTTTTTAGTGTTCAGGTATATAACATTCTTGTGTTTAGGTATCCAACTTAATAGTTTTTATGTATCCAACTTTCTAATTTTTAAGTATCCACCTTGCTAGTGTTCAGGTATCCAACTTACTAGTGTTTAGGTATCCAACTTACTAGTGTTTAGGTAACCAACTTGTTAGTTTTTAGGGTTTGATGATTATGTTTATTTTTGTTTAGACACTAGAATCTGGTACTTTCAAGTATGTTATATCATCGTACTCCTAGGGAAATTTGTTTGTTATTTAGAATGTTATAAAGATGGTTTTGACAGATTATATAATTATAGAGTCGGTAGAGTCTATACGTAATGATAGCCAAGGTAGTCAGTAGGCATAATGCACTTTAAAAATCAATGGTTACAGGAGAGTTTACTTTAAAATATGATTGCCACCTACTTTATTTTGCTTTTCTACCCAACAAGGCCAAAAAATGTCAAGATACCAAACGAGAAAGTGACCAACCCACCAAATTGTTCTTCTTCTTTCAGTGGAGATAACTCTACAACTAATTTATCACTAACGTCAGTTTATACCTGAATCCACTCTATGTGTTTCTGGGTAGTTCACGATGTCATCGCTTAGTCGTAATAGCTAGTAGTTATTAAAAATAAGAATAATAAATCTAGTGTAAACGTTGTTATCATTACCCCCGGATGTTAGCTCTCTTACAATAAAATGAGGTTGTTTTAAAAAAGTTAATTAAAGGATGAAACAGGAATTACCAGCCAATAATAGATGTATACTTGAGTTGAATATTGCTGCAGTTGGAAGTTATATATATATTTCTGACTGTTGGTATGCAGTTTGTTTATCATGATCATGTCAGGGTGTTCATCAATGTAGTGTAACTAAGAGTCTAGGAATAACTTACAAGGAAAACCAAGTAATTACAGACTCTGGCTACAAAGTCGGTCGTAACCATTTTGTACTCGTGTATTTTACAGTTTAACATTAAATTATAATACTGAAAGCTATGCAGGGTTAATCCCTATAGTCTTGTTAACATTCTTTTTGGTACTGTCATCCGTACATCATTTTACATTTATAAAATGTTTTATTACTTATACAAGAGTAGAACTGTTAATGGAATATATCCTAGACATTTAGTACGTGTTGTTTAATTACAAATTATAACAATAGAAGCTCTCTTGCCTTTACACTTTAGTTGATTCTTATTACGTACACTTTAATAACCCTATTCAATAGCCTAAAGTACTTGTTCAGGGATAATTACGTATACTTTAATAACTGTATTCAATAGCTACTTGTTCAAGGATAATTACGTACAATTTAATAACTATATTCAATAGCCTACTTGTTCAAGGATAATTACGTACACTTTAATAACTGTATTCAATAGCTACTTGTTCAAGGATAATTACGTACAATTTAATAACTGTATTCAATAGTCTACATGTTCAAAGATAATTACGTACAATTTAATAACTATATTCAATAGCCTACTTGTTC
>NW_013674680.1:9584-13317 GCF_000517525.1 Limulus polyphemus
GATTTTTATTTTATTACCTTGTCTCCATAGTTACTATTTGCAAATAGTCAATAATATTGTAGGTCCATTTTATTGTTGTTCTTTCTATGCGCCGTTATAACACATTTTTATCTCATCATTTAATTTCTGTTGTGCATATATTGTTGTATAAACGAAGTTTTATAATAATGGAATGTACGAAAAGTGACCGGAAAAATAGGGCTAACTCGGTAACTCGTGGTCCGATTTTAACCAGACTGGCTTTATTCTGTTTCTGTTCTCATTCCATTATAAATAATGTGCTATTGTGCGCCGTTTCTGCTGTATTTAATTACAGACAAGCACACACACACACACACAAACAATCTCAGAGTTTTAGTAGAACATAGATTATTATTATTAAACTGTTATTTTACTACCCTGGCAGCGAACGAAGCCACTTAAAATTGTGCCCTTAAAATTGTCTTCAGCACCCCTGTGTATAATATTTCTAGAATATACATCAACTTACAGGTAATTTCAAGATATATACAGTGTTGTAAACTGTTAGTGATTTATCGGTTGTGAAATTATAGAATAACATATCTACTTATTTTCTAAGTAATCACGGATTATTCCGGTTTTTCTGTCGGTAGATCAGTAATAAGTTTACGGACTTACAATACTAAAATCTGGGATTCGATTCCCCGCGGTAAACAGTGTGCACATAATGAAAAAAAACAACAATATTCTGGTTTTTAGTTTAGAAAGTTTCTATACACTACACGAATGTTGTAATACTACTAACAACTACCGGTACACTGACCAAGTGTTGAATTACGACTAACAACTACCGGTACACTGACGGAATGTCGTAATGCTACTAACAACTACCGGTATATTTACCGAATGTTGTAACGTTACTAACAACTGCCGGTACATTTACCGAATGTTGTAACGTTACTAACAACTGCCGGTACACTGACCGAATGTCGTAATGCTACTAACAAATACCGGTCACTTCACGAATGTCGTAATGCTACTAACAACAACTGTACACTGACCAAATGTTGTAATACTATTAACAACTACCGGTACACTTGACGAATGTCGTAATGCTACTAACAACTACCAGTAAAGTTCACGAATGTTGTAATGCTACTAACAACTACTGGTATACTGACCAAATTTTGAAATGCTACTAACAACTACTTGTACATTTACCGAATGTCGTAACGCTACTAACAACTACCACTACACTGAAAAATGTCGTAAGACTACTAACAACTACCGGTACACTTCACGAATGTTGTAATGCTACTAACAACTACCAGTACACTTCACGAATGTCGTAATGCTGCTAACAACTACCAGCACATTGACTGAATGCTGCAATGCAACTAACAATTACCGGTACACTGACCGAATGTCGTAATGCTACTAACAACTGCCGGTACATTTACCGAATGTTGTAACGTTACTAACAACTACCAGTACACTAACTGAATGTTGTAACGCTACTAACAACTACAGGTACACTGACAATATGCTGTAACGCTACTAACAACTACCGCTTCACTGACCGAATGTGGTAATGCTACTAACAACTACCGGTACACTGATCGAATGTTGTAACGCTGCTAACAACTCCCGGTGCACTGATCGAATGTCGTAACGCTACTAACAACTCCCGGTACACTGACTGAATGTTGTAACACTACTAACAACTACCTGTACACTGACAGAATGTTGTAACGCTACTAACAACTACCGTTTCACTGACCGAATGTGGTAATGCTACTAACAACTACCGGTACACTGATCGAATGTTGTAACGCTACTAACAACTTTCGGTACAGTGACTGAATGTTGTAACGCTACTAATAACTCCTGGTACACTGACAATATGCTGTAACGCTACTAACAACTACCGCTTCACTGACCGAATGTGGTAATGCTACTAACAACTACCGGTACACTGACCGAATGTTGTAACGCTACTAACAACTACCGGTACACTGACCGAATGTTGTAACGCTACTAACAACTACCGCTTCACTGACCGAATGTGGTAATGCTACTAATAACTCCTGGTACACTGACAATATGCTGTAACGCTACTAACAACTACCGCTTCACTGACCGAATGTGGTAATGCTACTAACAACTGCCGGTACAGTGACTGAATTTTGTAACGTTACTAACAACTGCCGGTACACTGACCGAATGTCGTAATGCTACTAACAACTACCGGTACATTGACCGAATGTTGTAACGCTACTAACAACTACCGGTACACTGATCGAATGTTGTAACGTACTAACAACTACTGCTTGACTGACCGAATGTTGTAACGCTACTAACAACTACCGGTACACTGACCGAATGTTGTAACGCTACTAACAACTACAGGTACACTGACCGAATGTTGTAACGCTACTAACAACTACAGGTACACTGACCGAATGTTATAACGCTACTAACAACTACCGGTATATTGACCGAATGTTGTAACGCTACTAACAACTACAGGTACACTGACCGAATGTTGTAACGCTACTAACAACTACAGGTACACTGGCCGAATGTTGTAACGCTACTAACAACTACCGGTACATTGACCGAATGTTGTAACGCTACTAACAACTACAGGTACACTGGCCGAATGTTGTAACGCTACTAACAACTACAGGTACACTGACCGAATGTTGTAACGCTACTAACAACTACAGGTACACTGGCCGAATGTTGTAACGCTACTAACAACTACCGGTACACTGACCGAATGTTGTAACGCTACTAACAACTACCGGTATATTTACCGATTATTCTCTCCCTTTTCGAATTGTATGAAACCAGTGAATGATTCGTTTTAAAGCTTCACTCACCTGTTCACTAAACAATCCCAGTTAACATTGACAGTACGGGAAGGAAAACTTTCCATTCGCATACTGTTCTCTCCTTTGTTACAAACAGATAATATTTTATATTGTGTCAAGTGAAACACAAAGTTTACTTAGTACGATTGAACTGCCTTTTTGTGTTAATGCGGATACATACGGACGTCTATAACAAGAATTGGTTTTTGTCTTTTTATGGTTTAGTAATATCAAAATAAAAGAAGGATATGGAACTGAAAAGAACCAAAAAGTTAAACTATGGAGTTCAAAAGCAGTACCTTAAGACATCCCATAATTTTCACATTATAAGACATTTTTGATTATCAGAGGTACCGATCGTAACTAATGCTAGAATGCTTGAAGAAAAACCAAAACGACAACACAAAATGTAATATTAGCATACATCGGGCGAGTGTTTGGGCCCAAAACAGGAACTAAACACTGTAGTACCTTGGTTATTTCCTATCGAGTGTTTGACCCAGAAATAGGAACTAAACACTGTAGTGCCTTTGTTATTTCCTATCGAGTGTTTGAGCCAGAAATAGGAACTAAACACTGTAGTGCCTTTGTCATTTCCTATCGAGTGTTTGGGCCCAAAACAGGAACTGAACACTATAGTGCCTTGGTTATTTCCTATCGAGTGTTTGGGCCCAAAACAGGAACTGAACACTGTAGTGCATTTGTTATTTCCTATCAAGTGTTTGAGCCAGAAATAGGAACTAAACACTGTAGTGATTTTGTTATTTCATATCGAGTGTTTGGGCCCAAAACAGGAACTGAACACTGTAGTGCCTTGGTTATTTCCTATCGAGTGTTTGGGCCCAAAACAGGAACTGAACACTGTAGTGCATTTGTATTTCCTATCAAGTGTTTGA
>NW_013674680.1:14317-22103 GCF_000517525.1 Limulus polyphemus
AGGAACTGAACACTGTAGTGCATTTGTTATTTCCTATCAAGTGTTTGAGCCAGAAACAGGAACTGAACACTGTAGTGCATTTGTTATTAACTTAAGGCTTTAAATGTATGAGCTTCTCTTCTAATTATACACATTTAACGAGTTTCAACCAACAGATGTACGAACTGTTGTTTTCTAATTATATACGTTTAGAGCGTTTCAAACAACATGTGTTCGAGCTGTTGTTTTCTAATTATATACGTTTAGAGAGTTTCAAACAACATGTGTTAACAGTTCGTACACCTGTTGGTTGAAGCTCTGTAAACGTGTATAATTAGAAAACAACAGCTCGGTATGATTAGAAAACAACAGCTCGTACAACTGTTGGTTGAAAATCTCTAAACGTGTAGAATTAGAAAACAACAGCTCGTACATCTGTGGTTGAAACTCTCTAAACGTGTATAATTAGAAAACACGTTTAGAAATTCTCAACCAACAGGTGTACGAGCTGTTGTTTTCTAATTCTACACGTTTAGAGATTTTCAACCAACAGCTGTACGAGCTGTTGTTTTCTAATCATACACGTTTAGAAATTCTCAACCAACAGGTGTACGAGCTGTTGTTTCAAGCCAAAAAATTTTAATGTGCTATAATTATACGAGCAAAATATTTTACATCACAAAAATACGGGGTTCTATCGAACCACCTTCCTTGCGTAACAGTAAAAACCAAAACCCTCAGTTTCAAACACAAATATAGTATAATAATCTGTTAATGACTTTGAGTGTAGAGAATGAACGTTTACCACGAATAACGTAGAAGTTCTTTCAGTGTCACTATTAAAATGAACATTTACCACGAATAACGTAGAAGTTCTTTGAGTGACACAATTAAAATTAACGTTTACCACGAACAACGTAGAAGGTCTTTAATTGACACAATTAAAATGAACGTTTACCACGAACAACGTAGAAGGTCTTTAATTGACACAATTAAAATGAACGTTTACCACGAATAACGTAGAAGGTCTTTGAGTGACACTATTAAAATGAACGTTTACCACAAATAACATACAAGTTCTTTAATTGACATTATTAAAATGAACGTTTACCACAAATAACATACAAGGTCTTGAGTAACACTATTAAAATGAACGTTTACCAAGAATAACGTAGAAGGTCTTTGAGTGACACTATTAAAATGAACGTTTACCAAGAATAACGTAGAAGGTCTTTGGGTGACACTATTAAAATGAACGTTTACCAAGAATAACGTAGAAGGTCTTTGAGTGACACTATTAAAATGAACGATAACCTAGAATAACGTAGAAGTTCTTTGAGTAACACTATTAAAATGAACGTTTACCAAGAATAACGTGGAAGGTCTTTGAGCTGGTTTACTTCCCTTTAATATATATATTTATCTGTAATTTTCATTGACGTACATAACTTAGAGATTGAGAAATACTACATTAAGACCTCATTCTGACATAGAAGGGGATTTCCACATGGCTCTTTCTCTCTCTTTTTTATCCCAGTTCTGCATATAAGTTCAAAGTTTATATTTGTGATACTGTTTCATTTGTTCAATTGTGTCATTTGTTTTCGTTAAGCAGTAGCTGACTGTTCAGACGGTATTTACCAAGTCAGGCAGTAGGTGACAGTGTATGATATAAACTGTTTGTTCACACGATATTTACCAAGCTAGGCAGTAGCTGACAGTGAATGATATAGACTGTCTGTTCACACGGTATTTACCAAGTTAAGCAGTAGCTGACTGTGTATGATATAAACTGTCTGTTCAGACGGTATTTACTAAGTCAGGCAGTAGGTGACAGTGTATGGTATAAACTGTCTGTTCAGACGGTATTTACCAAGTCAGGCAGTAGGTGACAGTGTATGGTATAAACTGTCTGTTCAGACGGTATTTACCAAGCCAGGCAGTAGCTGACTGTGTATGGTATAAACTGTCTGTTCAGACGGTATTTACTAAGTCAGGCAGTAGTTGACAGTGTATGGTATAAACTGTCTGTTCAGACGGTATTTACCAAGCTAGGCAGTAGCTGACTATGTATGGTATAAACTGTCTGTTCAGACGGTATTTACCAAGCTAGGCAGTAGCTGACTATGTATGGTATAAACTGTCTGTTCAGACTGTATTTACTAAGTCAGGCAGTAGGTGACAGTGTATGGTATAAACTGTCTGTTCAGACGGTATTTACCAAGTCAGGCAGTAGGTGACAGTGTACGGTATAAACTGTCTGTTCAGACGGTATTTACCAAGTCAGGCAGTAGGTGACAGTGTATGGTATAAACTGTCTGTTCAGACGGTATTTACCAGGCTGTGTAATAGCTGACAGTGAATGATATAAACTGTCTGTTCAGACGATATTTACCCAGTTTGACAGTAGCTGACTATGTATGATATCAGACGGTATTTACCAAACTGTGTAATAGCTGACAGTGAATGATATAGACTGTCTGTTCACACGGTATTTACCAAGTTGGGCAGTAGCTGACAGTATATGATATAAACTGTTTGTTCAGACGATATTTACCGAGTCAGGCAGTAGGTGACAGTGTATGGTATAAACTGTCTGTTCAGACGGTATTTACTAAGTCAAGCAGTAGGTGACAGTGTATGGTATAAACTATCTGTTCACACGGTATTTACCGAGTCAGGCAGTAGGTGACAGTGTATGGTATAAACTGTTTGTTCAGACGGTATTTACCGCGTTAGGAAGTAGCTGACAGTGTATGATATAAACTGTCTGTTCAGACGGTATTTACCAAGTTGTGTAGTAGCTGACAGTATATGAGATACACTGTTTGTTCAGACGGTATTTAACAAGTTGGGCAGTAGCTGACAGTGTATGATATAAACTGTTTGTTCAGACAGTATTTACCAAGTTGGGCAGTAGCTGACAATGTCTAGCTGTTCAGACGGTATTTACCAAGTTGGGCAGTTGGTGACAGTGTATGATATAAACTGTTTGTTCAGAGAGTATTTACCAAGTTGGGCAGTAGCTGACAGTGTCTGGCTGTTCAGACGGTATTTACCACGTTAGGCAGTAGCTGATAGTGTCTAGTTATTCTGACGATATTTACCACGTTAGGCAGTAGCTGACAGTGTATGATATAAACTGTCTTTTCAGACGGTATTTACCAAGTTTGACAGTAGCTGACAGTATATTATATAAACTGTTTGTTCATACAGTATTTACCAAGCTGGACAGTAGGTGACAGTGTATGATATAAACTGTCTGTTCAGACGATATTTACCAAGTTTGACAGTAGCTCACAGTGTATGATATGAACTGTCTGTTCAGACGATATTTACCAAGTTTGACAGTAGCTCACAGTGTATGATATGAACTGTCTGTTCAGACGATATTTACCAAGCTGAGTAGTAACAGACAGTGTATGATATAAAATGTCAGTTCACACGGTACTTAGCAAGTTGGGTAATAGCCCACAGTGTATGATATAAATTGTCTGTTCACACGGTATTTACGAAGTTGGGTCGTAGATGACAGTTCGATTCCCCGTTGTGGACAGAGCACAGATATTCCACTGAGTAGCTTTGAGCTACTAAAAACAACAAAACTACCAACAACAACTGTTAATGTGATTTTAACAAACATACGGAAGATGTCATGAAGCTTTGGGCATTAAATATCTATAAACCTGAGTAAACAATTAATTATAGTCTCAGTAACGAAATGATGTTTATTAAAGAATTGTTCTGCACACCTTACACTAACACAAGAACCAAAATAACCATAGTTGAAATATTACAAGCAACTAATATACATGTGTTCATCAAAACACTTACATTTGGGACTGTAGAAAATTTATCTAATTTTAAGCATGTTTTTTATGATTTCGTATGGGTTAAGAAAACATCCTGTTACAGACAAACTCTACACCACAGGAGTCGTTGTCACTAAAGTGAGTCATGCTGGTAAAATCACTTCTAAATAAGTAATATAAACATTATAGCAAAAGTCATTAATCAAAGATCGCATGGGTATGTTTTTACAATCGTAATACTAGTAACGTCTTTGTACTAAATTTAAATTTATGTACATATGAAGAAAAGTTTACAATTAAATCATAATAAAATAAGTATAAATAATATTTTTGTTTTGATTAATTATGAAAGTAAAATAGCATATTTATCGCATTGAAATTGCGTTTATCTTTTATAATAAGAATTAGAATTAAAGAAACATTTAACATTTTTTTTAGAGAAATATTTAAGGTGGCGCTATTGTCGCTACGTCTGTTTGGTGCATTAAAATTTCTAAGATCACGGTAACGTTTAATCTTTGTTAAAATTACCTTCAATTTCAACGGGATGACACATTTACATTAAGCTCAGATACGTTTATTTGTAACTATACTTATACCATCATGTCGAAGGAACGAATAATTCAATAGTTAACTGGTTAACCATTGTTAAGCCCAACCATAAATAACAACGTACGCATGAGTTAAGCACGGCTAGCCTATTGTATAGCTTTGCGCTTAACTACAAACAGACACATCCGCTAGTTGTTCGTGCTTCCTTGTTAGTAAACCTGTTCTATAGCGTTCCCTTCCTAAACATACATTTTGTTACCCCCCCCCCCATAAAAATAGGACAAGTCTTAAAACGGCACATAACATAAGCCTAATAGTTTCACTTTAGTCACCAAGTTAATGGGATTGAACTCGAGATAAGATGGTATTCATTCGTGACTGAATTGTTGACGCAGCAAATTGGAGATCCCCCTCTACCTCCAGACGAGAATGCTGTTTTGTTTTGACTGCTGTTAGAGCAGAAAATGCCGACTCGCACAGGCATGTTAATGTGAAAAGCACGTGCATAGCTTTTTCTGGACAGGTCAGGGTATTCTTTGTGAACTAGCAGTCAAATATTTCCAAGAGGTTTTGACTTGAATTCTGCCTGAAGAGTTTTACCATGAATAATTTTATGGGCTTTTCCTGAGTTTCCATTGGAAGGTGAGAAGTTATGCTGACATTTCCTGAGCTTCCATTGGAATACAAAAAGTTATGGTGACATTTCCTGAGCTTCCATTGGAAGATGAGAAGTTATGCTGACATTAAATGGATTTTGCATTTACTAGAATCCACTTTCTTCCACAAAATGAACTGTAAGCGCGGGGTTACAGTCTCAGAAAAAAAAGAACGGCGTTCGTCTTTAAGCTGCGACTGAATACCTTCCAGACAAACGGCGCATCTCTGTTTGTCGTACGTAGATCTTATTTCTCCACAAAGAGTCTAAAACATCCTGTTGTCCAAAGCTCTTAATTTCACAAAGTTCACAACCCTCACGTCTTCTTGTAACATTGATTGCTTTGGACTGTACTTTCTTAGAAACTTGTGCTTCCTTAAGTATGTAGCAATGTGTAAATGTTACACGTGGATCAAGAACACTTGGTTCTGAACACTTTATTGTTTCCCATGAAGGCAGCTGCCCCATCAGTGCATAGACCCACAAAATTAATCCAAGAAAGATTGTTTGTGATGACAAACTCATCAACAAGAGAGAAGATGGCTTCACCTGATCCTCACTCTTCCGGCGTTTGGCTGAACAAAAACTCTTCGCACACTTCTTCGTAACAGTATCATACAAATACCAGAAACTAGGGTAAATTGACAACATCTGTGGTTTCATCAAGTTGTGCGATGAATTTCGGACTGTTATGGATGTGTCTTGTTAACTGTATTTTTATGTCAGCACAGATTACACCTATACATCTTTAAACAGTGTCACGTGATAAAGGGCCTCACCATTCCCCTACCCATACATGATCTCACACTCTTTTATAGACTCGTATCTCTCTAATAAGATGCTTCTAAAGAAGCTTTCAGGGTTTTTGATGGAACAGAATCTACTTTTCAAGCAAACTTCTTTTCCCTTTCAGTTGTTTCACTTGTCATTTAAAGAACTCAATGTTTTTAATCACATACTCAGATTGTTTGGTTTCCACGTGCCTTGTAAATTTATTTGGGTTTGTTGCCATTACCTAAAAACTTTGAACAAATAATGCTGTTGTTATTAACTCTGTAAGTGAAACAATTCTCATGGTACTTACACACTTTACGATTTGGTTTGTTGTTCAGTTTAACGAGAGAAACTGTAGAACAGTAAACCCAGGAAATGTCTGATTCAGCTAGAGAGTCATCAAGTTGTCGTTCTTCTTCATTATCATCGTCAGTTAACGGTTTCTTCTGCTTGATTATTTATTACTGAAATAATATGAAATATTTTAGGTGATATGTAACACCCACTTATCCATGCTTTTGACAAACTAGTAAATGTACAAAAGATATGTAAGACCTACTTATCCATGCTTTTAACAAACTTGAAATCAACAAGCTGACAAAAAAATCTCATGACATCTGAATAATTCAATTAACAGTCATATTTTTTGTTTGGGAATGTACCCATGACTACGAGTTACTTACTTACTTTCTCGTATCATTGATTTATATACAACATAATACGATTATTATAACAATCTGGTTTACCATATCATACAACATAATACCATCATTATAACACTTCTGGTTTACTATAATATACAACATAATACGAACATTATAAGACTTCAGGTTTACTATATTATACATCATAATACAATCATTGTAAGACTTCTGGTTTACTATATTATACATCATAATACAATCATTATAATACTTCTGGTTTACTGTATTTAGTGTATCATAATACAATCATTGTAAGACTTCTGGTTTACTATATTATACATCATAATACAATCATTATAATACTTCTGGTTTACTGTATTTAGTGTATCATAATACAATCATTGTAAGACTTCTGGTTTACTATGTTATACAACATAATACAATCATTGTAAGAATTCTGGTTTACTATATTATACATCATAATACAATCATTATAATACTTCTGGTTTACTGTATTTATTGTATCATAATACAATCATTGTAAGACTTCAGGTTTACTATATTATACATCATAATACGATTATTATAATACTTCTGGTTTACTGTATTTATTGTATCCTAATACAATCATTGTAAGACTTCTAGTTTACTATATTATACATCATAATACGATCATTATAACACTTCTGGTTTACTGTATTTATTGTATCATAATACAATTATTATAAGACTTCTGGTTTACTATATTATACATCATTATACGACCATTATAAGACTTCTGGTTTACTGTATTTAGTGTATTCTAATACAATCATTATAAGACTTCTGGTTTACTATAATATCCAACATTATGCAATCATTATAAGACTCCTGGTTTATTATATTTAGTGTATCTCTGCACCCTGATTTAAGACAGGATTATTGCTGTCTAATGTTTTCAAACTCTACACTTGTGATGTAGAAACATAATAAATGGTGAATTAATCAATTTTTTTTCCTATGGTAAAAATAACAAACACACAAAGATAAAACAATAAAGATAATGGAGGTTTAATTAGGTAAGTGTATGTGGGTGGGTGAGATATTTATTAAACAGGTTCATATGCTCGTATATGGACGTAGATATTGAGTTTACGTCTTGTGATTGTAGTTTCTGACGAAACCAGGTTATCTGGTGAAACGTTGTAATCATTTTTTGAAATCCGATAATGAACAATTTTTTTCAGTTGTACTGAGAGACTACTTCCTCTAGTTATTCTACCCTTTTAAAACCGATTCATTTTCAGTTTAAAGAATGTTAGTAGCAGTTGATATTTGGTAAGAGTACATAAAATATTGTTGCGGCAGCGAGATCACGTGACTATTCTCAC
>NW_013674680.1:22932-26569 GCF_000517525.1 Limulus polyphemus
CGTTACGGAAAGTTAATTAACAAACGGAGACGTAACAATATAGTCTGATGCTTTATCGTAGCAAACTGTGAACTCCGCACGAGAATAAAATACTTTTAAACATTTATAATTTGATTTAATTATTTATAAATAGAGATGCAAAATTAATTTATTCCTAGAATGACAATAGACGATTAGTAAAAACACTAAAACTCTGAATTTAGTCAATTAGAATATATAACTCTGTGTTATATTAACGAGCTGAAGGTATAAAGAACAATGTTTCTCTTCCTTCTTTGTTCTTGTTATTAAATCCATAACGATCTCATTAGATGCTAATTACACAATCTTCTTTGTGGAAGGTAATAACTGACTCATTTAAATGATTAAGTACTCGTGTCTTTAAGTTCAAAACCAAAAGTCTATAAGTGGTTTGTTTTGAATTTCGCGCTATTCGTCTCTAATTTAGCATTGAATGACTAGAGGAAAAGCAGTTAGTCATCACCACCCACCTCCAATTCTTGGAATACTCTTTTACCAACAAATAGTAAAAAGGGCGAGCATGTTCAGTGAAGGAGATTCGAACATAGGATCCATAGACTGCGAGTCGAGCGTCCTAACTACCAGGCCATGCCAAACCAAAAGTCTATAAAAACGTTGAAATGTGCCTTATTTCAAGTTGTTGTTTTTTTATCTCTCTTCTCGGGCAAAATGCTTAAAATAACATAACGTAACCCTGTACACCGTCAGACACTTTCCAGTCATCGTAAAACAATAATAATACAGTAATTCGGCCATCAACTCTGGGTACCACACGTACACATTATGGCTCAAATTGAATAATATTGTTACGACAGCGGAAGTCACGTGACACTGGTAACACGTAATGCGTTCTAGAAAGATCGGGGAACATCGCGAATAATCCAGTATTTTCTAGGCGCCCTGTATTCTTGTATATAAGTGCGCCAGACAGTTATTCGGAATGGTATAGCAGACAGATAGATTAAAGATATATACGGACAATTGAGTCAAGCGCGGTAGTAAGTAAAGTGCGGGAATCGTTCGTTGTAAATTATAGCATATGTTGAAGTTAAGGTGGCTGTAGAAATTAAGTGTATTGCAAAGTTGAATTGAGAAAGAATAAACCAGTTTAATTTAAGAAAGGACTTGTTCATCCGAAAGAAATTATACGGGAAATTAACTAACGACAGGAGACGTAACAATATATAAAATCTAGAACCAGGTACTCGCTGGGGAAAATAATCCGTAACCCACGTTCTGTTCGGGTAATAATGTTAAAATTGATCACAAGTTATTTCAAGAGCCTAACACAGTTAAATGCCGTATGTAGTACACGTACGTTTCCTTTTTTTTTTTTTCAGATCTAGAGACTTCTGTATCATCTTTAAGTACTGAAAACGACCCGTCTTTATTACACCTTCCAGAGACCCTTGCCGGGCCTAGTAAGTAAAATCTCTATGAGTACCCAGGTTTTGGGTAGCAAATATACACACGTGTCGGGCCTGGTAATTAGAATCCCTACTATTATCCAGGTCTTGGGTTGTAAATATAGACACGTGTCGGGCCTGGTAGTTAGAATCCCTACGAGTAGCCAGGTTTTGGGTAGTAAAAAGAGACACGTGTCGGGCCTGGTAATTAGAATCCCTACGAGTAGCCAAGATTTCGAGTGTGTTTGTTTGTTGTTAAGCACAAAACTACACATTTGGTTATTTGTGCTCTACCTACCGCAGGTATCGAAACACGTTTTTCAGTGCCATAAGTTCACTGACTTACCGCTGGTTAGTTTATCCGTGTCAAACCCCAGTAATAACTGAAAACATAATTCAAGTTAGTGCACTAGGTGACAAGATCAGTAAAAAACAACAAAAAATTATGAAATAATGTGTCAACTATGTTCTGCCCACTGCAAGTATCAAAAACCAGTTTTTGAGATTACAAGCCCTCAAACTTTTCGCTGACTCACAGAGGTGGAAGGGGCACTGTGGACCTCATTATTGATTGAATGGCGAGGACCTCACTATTGAATGAGTGGTGAAGCCTTACTATTGACTGAGTAGCGAGAACCTTACTATTTTTGTATTAATATTTATAGTTTGTTTGTGGCAAGGCTATTATTATTAAGATTCACCGCCGGCATTCTTAGTTTTGAACTACCATCCGTAAGAAAGAAAACTGGCCTATAGCGCCCACCGCCAACTCTTGGGCTACTCTATATCAGCGAATAGTGAAAGTAAATGCCATATTTTAGCTGAGAGGGCGACCCACAGATTACGAGTGGAGCACGCTAAAAACAAGGCCATTATCTGCTACTTTTCAATAAGATAAGTCGCCTTTTAGTTCTGAAATATTTAAGATAAGTTCGGGCGTCAGTATGAGCTGAACACGTTTTGCATTCCCAACTATGGGGGTCTTGTCACTGTGAAAGTAAATCCAACTGTTTGGTTAAAATGAGCTTTATAATGACAGCTGGAGTAGCTGACTTCTCTTCAACAGCTGTTAACTGGTAATGTACAACAAAATTCATAACGTAACATACACATTGAAGTTATCGAGTACTTAAAAACAAAAATCAACAACTACCACATCTACATATACCAACTAGATGTATAGAACCACCAAGGGGAATAAATATTTTAATAAAACTATTAATATACAACAAGAAATGATTTTGGAATGATTAAAACATCTTTTGGTTTGAGGTTACAAAATGTGAAGTTAATAAAAACAAACATATAAGAATTAAACCAGAAATTTCATTATTTCTTTAAACAACTAGGTATGCCTGGTTACTAATGTGTACACGAGAAACTATCATTATTTCTTCATTCAACTAAGTAAGCCAGGTTACTAATGTCTACTCCTAAAATTGTCATTATTTCTTCATCCAACTAAATAAGCCAGGTTACTAATGTGTACAACTGCAATTATCATTATTTCTTCATCCAGCTAAGTAAGCCAGGTTACTAATGTCTACACCAGAAATTATCATTATTTCTTCATTCAACTAAGTAAGCCAGGTTACTAATGTCATCATCTAAAATTATCATTATTTCTTCATTCAATTAAGTAAGCCAGATTACTAATGTCATCACCTAAAATTGTCATTATTTCTTCACTCAACTAAGTAAGCCAGGTTCCTAATGTCCATCCCTGAAACACTCAGTATTTCTTCATCCAGCTAAGTAATCCTGGTTACTAATGTTCACATCTGAAATTCTCATTATTTCTTCATTAAACTAAGAAAGACAGGCTACTAATGACCACACCTAAAATTGTCATTATATCTTTATCCAGCTACATAAGCCAAACTACTAATGTCTACACCTAAAATTGTCATTATTTCTTCATCCAGGTAATTAAGACGTGTTACTAATGTCCACACTTGAAATTCTCATTATTTTTACATCCAGCTAAGTAAGTCAGACTTTGATGTCTACACATCAAATTATGATTATTTCTTTATCGAGCTAAGTAAACCAGATTACTAATGTCCACACCTAAAATTGTCATTATATCTTTATCTAGCTACATAAGTCAGGTTACTAATGTCTACACATGAAATATCATTATTTATTCATCCAGCTAAGATAGCCAGGTTACTAATGTATACACCTGAAATTGACATTCTTTCCTCATC
>NW_013674681.1:0-19615 GCF_000517525.1 Limulus polyphemus
CATGGGTCGCCACGCACGGCAAACACGTGGGTGGATGGTTAGATCCCAGAGAAAGTAACTGAAAATACAGAACCTTCCCTGGGAGGTCCCCTCACCACATACAGGAATCCACGTTGAGGGACCAAACAAACAATGTATTTTCGTTCTTGTCCCAAGTGGGTGGAATAAAAAGGAGGTACAATGCTTAAGAACTGTCAATGTACCTTATCCAGAGGCTCAGAAGTTGTTGTCCCCTACTCCATCGCAGATATATACTGCTGCACTGTTACAGTAGGAATGGAGACAAATCTTTCCTTGACTTCAGAGTCTTTCTCAAACCATGGAATGTCATTTGCCCTCTGTGAATACAAGAGTTGACAAATCCGTGTGTACTCCTGTTTCTATCCCTACCATAGCTTCCAGTGACTGTTCGGGTCCATATCCTTTGGACCAGGTGCAGAAACATTATTTAGACATGCTCTCAGTCACTGTAGTTTCCTTCTTCTCAAAGACATCTACCCAATCAACCCAGGACAGGTTCTACTAAACAAAAATGGCATAGTTGCAAAGAGAAAGGTTCTCTGCCCAGTTCTCCCCTACTGATATAAAAATGGCCACGTTGTTACAGTGGAATTATCAAGGTTTTTGTTCTTATACATTAAAGATTTGATCAAGTCTTTGCATTCAATGTATCTCTCCTTACAGGAAATATTCCTGAAACCTGCTATTACTGTCACAGTTCGGCAGTTTTCTATATATCAGAATGACAGGTTGTGTGATGGATGATTTTATTAAGGGGTGGCACTGCTAGTCAACGAGATAGTGCCACTCGATGCACGTTTGGAGTCTGTAGCCATCCATATTTCTATGGGTCATATCATCACTGTGTGTTCTCTCTCCCCATCTCCTGAAACACTTATGATCAATTGGACCTTGATGCTCGTGTAAAACAGTTGCTGTCTCTCTTTTTAATTTTTGAATATTTTAATGGACTGACTCACGGGGCAGAAATCATTTTCCTATAGTTTTGAGGGAGATTGGTCATGGCAGATGACACTTCACCTGAATGCCATAGTGGAAGTTGGACCAGGGCAACTGCCTCTCTTTCACATCTCTCTTGGAACTTGATCTTGTTGTCTTTAAACTTTCAATTATTGACAACTACATGGAGGCAGTAACTGACTGCATCATTCAAGTAGCTGTTTATTCTATACCCAAAATTTCAACACATTTCCCACAGTATCCTCGTCCATGGTCGTTTCCAACTTGCCAGGGGGCATGTAAGGCTCAGAAATTGGCCTGAGATACTTTTTGCAGGTATTCTACTCTTTCCAACTGCATTGCTTTCAAGTTGGCCTGTGCCCATGCTCGGGAGATCAGAGGTAAAAGTCAAAAGCTATCTTGGATTAAGTTTACAACTAGCATCTCTTTTACCACCAGTTCCAAAGTCATATGGGACAAGACTCAAAAGGTCAATGGGAGATATGCTTCCCATCCTGCTCTTCAATAGCCAGGAGTTGTTGATGTACAGAGCATTGCCAACACTCTAGGTGAGAGCTTTCCTTATCTTTCCAACACTTTGTCTCCTCCTTTCACTTTTTGGCCATTAAGTCTTGAGCACAGCTGTTGCCTCTTTTCTTTTGGTCTGGCTGTTTCTTTGAGTATAATTGCCCCAATATGCTGGTGGAACTCAAGCTTGCTTTTCATTGGGCTGGCAGTACATCAGTTATATCCAGTGATGTTCACTATCAGATGCTCTCCCATCTTTCTTACTATTTTTCTGGTTGTTTTAACTGGATCTGGCAAGAGAATGTTTTCCTGATAAATTGTTTAAGGCTATTGTCCTACCTTTTTCGAAGCCCGGGAAGGATTCCTTCTAAATATCATCCTTTTGCTTTAACTAGCTGTCTCTAAGGTTTTTGAGAGGATAGTTAATGGTCATCTTTTTTGTTTCTTTGAATCAAACAATCTCCTCTCGCCCACCCAGAGTGGACCCTGTCACTAGTGCTCCACTTGATTTAACTTGAAACCTCGATCAAGGAAGCCTTCCTCAAGCAGGGACATCTTGTTTCTGTTTTCTTCAATCTTTAGAATACTACAATACTACTTGGAGGTATGCCGTTTTGTAGGACCTCCATTCACATGGGTTTCATGGCCATTTGCCAATTTTCATTAGTAGCTTTTTATTTGACAGGTGGTTCCAAGTCTGTGTGGGTTCAATCCTTTCCTGTTGTTTTGGTGATGAAGGACACTATTCATTGAATTAATATCCAGTGTGTGTGTCGACTGAGATGTTGGATTATGTCTCGGGCTGGTGATTATATTGGCATAAGATGCTTTCTCCATTGCTGTGGCTGGCTGGATGGTTTCTGGAACTGCTGGCAGAGTAGGCTGGTTCGGGCTTGGATTTGCTGAGCTTCGATTTTTTTGTTCAATCTCTGTCCCTGGAAGTTTCTTCATCTAAATCATTCCTCTTGAGGGCAATGATCTGAGAAAACTTGGGGCAACCTGTATAAGATGTGGCATATGGACCCCTGTAGTTGGTGCAGCAAGTGTCTTCCCTCTTCCTGTGGCAGATGACTGGCTTCCTGGTGAAATTCTCCATATCTTGGAGATGCAGTGCATGACCGAACTTCTGGCACTTAAAACACCAAAGTACTTTAATTGGTGTTGTCTGTTTTGACTCTTCTACTTGGTGGTGTTGAAATCATAGTTTTATTCTGGTCGTGACATGGTTATCAGCTTGCACGACATCTTTCAAGTTGACTCAGATGAGTGGTGTTAGTTGTCTGGTCTTAAAAGATTTGATTCTGTCAACCTTAGTTGTATCAATCCCTTGGCTGAGTAGTTCGTCTTTTATTTCTTCTGATGTGATATCTTGATCAACTCCTCTTATCACTATTGTCTTTGTGGGCACTGGTTCTCCTGAAATGTGGATATTAGTGATGCATCTTCAAACAAGTTGGTTGCCCATGGCTTGAGGAGTCTAATGTAGTCCTTGGGTAACTTCATCTGCTGGGGTATTTGAGGTTGATGGAACATGGCTGCTATACCTTCAACAATTAGGGCTGGAGGTGCTGCAAGTAGTTCATGATCTGTTGGCTTTTCGTTTTCCTCGTTTGGGCTGTTGGTGTGGGTAGTGTTATCTGCTGTCCCCGTAGAGGAGGTTTCAATGCTGTTGGTGGGCTGATCCATTGTTTTATGGGAGAATCCTGGCTGCTAATTGACGTATTGCTTGAGTGAGAGTCGTGTGTAGTTGATGAGTCTGAGATTATCATTTCTTCTTCGTCAGTGGATGCCAATAACTCACACTATAAAGAGGTTGATCGTTAGTCCTGATAATTACGATTTGAAATACACTGGGTCAAATCTTTATGTTGTTTAGTTAAGTGATTGACAGTATAATAGCTTAGATACTTTATCAGATCCTAATTTGACTGCTTCGATAATTCAAACTAATTACAAGTCGAATAGTTTCTTCAAGAGCACTCGCAATTTATGTCCTCTCTGTGAAAACCAAATTAAAAAAAAAACAAAAAAACTTATAACAACTAAACTAAAAACTCTGATGCTACATGCCCTTAATGCTGGCAGTTAAAGCACTGCACTATAACAACCGCCAGTATTTTGGTTTCTTTGATCTCAAACGTCTGGTACCAGAGTCTGATTCCATTGGTTATTAGTTTTTTTATATTGATTTCTGTATGTATGTTGTCTGTGTTTACTTTTATTATTGATGTGGGTTGACTTGTGCATTTTGAAATTATTCTGTCCACTTTTCTGTATTGGATGCATAAGCATGCGAGATTTGGTTGTATTTCTTCAATTGTTATTGAGTAATGTATACTGCATATTATGAAGGAGTTTGTATTTGGTTCTATACCTAGTAAATGTATTTTTGTTTCCTGGACTGAAGTCCTCTTTAGGTCATTTAATACGAAGAATGTTAAGATCCGTGGCTTGGGCTCCTTTCACGAGGACTCCACCCTTTGCTAGTCTTTTAATGTTTGCAATATTGACTGGTGGTTTGTTTTTTTTTTAATTTCATTTAAGAGTTTTGGTTCTTTATACAAGGCAGGTATTCCTTGAATGATATTTGCGTATTTAGGCGTT
The DNA here is from genome assembly GCF_000517525.1 of Limulus polyphemus. Taxonomy (NCBI): domain Eukaryota; kingdom Metazoa; phylum Arthropoda; class Merostomata; order Xiphosura; family Limulidae; genus Limulus; species Limulus polyphemus. Next base: position 4,093 of record NW_013674681.1, read on the forward strand.
TTTTTTTTGTATTTGTGTTGTATTGTTTGTTTTCACTTTATTGTGAAGCCATCTTCATCCTGTTGCTTACAGTTAGTGTTTTGTGTCATTACATCCAAGGTGGTTTCTTGTTGTTTAGGTTCTTCAGTAACCTTTGTTTCTTTGTCGCTGTTTAATGATTCAACAGAGCACTGGCTTTCAGTTGAATGCCTTGCTTTTTACGTTTCTTTTTACACTCATAGCTGTAGCTAAGCACTAATGGCAGATCCCTTAGGGCTAATTGTTGGAGTTTCAATTATACTGCCAATAACACCAAATTTATTTAGTTGATGATTTGCAGTGGCGAATGGAGCTCACAAGTCACTAACTCGAAGTAATTTGCTGTTAGAATAAAGAATCAGAATCCCAGACTAGCATTGAACAAATTATAATAACATTTATTAAATTTTTTCTACATAACATACAATATTAAAAGTTTATTAACCATTAACTTCTCATACCTTTTACTATTACTTTTAATCAGTGTTACTAACTAGTACATATGAAGTACATTTCTTTAAAACAAACATGAATATCCTTTACTATTAACTACATTAATCGATCAAGAGAGATAATAATTCTACACTTATAACAGAGCTGGGCCAGTATATGTTTGGAGGTTTGAGACCTTCATATTCACAGTGCAATCGCTTAAACAAGACTGAAAGAACAGCTGAAACTGGTAAGTGCTGGCACGACCTGATGTTTAGGCTTCAGACAAGTTTTTAATCCATATTTTCTTTGTATTCTCTCAACCATCCAAATAATATTCCTAACTACCCGCAAGTAGTTCTAACACTTTATTAGTCGATCTGTGCTACTTCTTGGGCTAGTCCAAAACCATAACCATCAAATGATTGGTTACTGTCATGGTGAGTTATCCAGTTGCTAATGTACTAAAACAAGGGAAAAGAGGTCATGTTAGGAATATATCAAAGTACTGCTTTTGTGTGCCAACATCAACTTTTTCGTAGCTCCAACAGTACTAACGAGTTGGTGTCAGTAATTAATAACAACCCATCACGGGTGCTAGTGCAGTTACTTCATTGCTAGGCAATATCTTCATTTCATTATAATTGTTAAATCATGGTTAAGTAACTCGTGATTCTCAACACAACTTAACCAGGTAGTTGTACTTTCTAGCTCTTGAACATATATCAATATAAGTGTCTTTACTTCGCCATTTCTTCATGTGTATGTTCACTCAAACACTAAAAGATTTTAAAAATGAAATTATAACAATTTTCTAACCACTAAACATGTTGAAGCAACTGTAAAATTCCCTCAAAAATATATAATTGCTTCTATCCTTAGAAAAAAATTTTGATACTTGTGTCCATCTCTCTTCATCGATCAATGTTTGTATTAACACTTTAATATACATCCTAAACAACATCCATAGTCACATAGTATCAATAATACATTCATGTATAACAATAATGCTTATATCGATATTATAATACTAATAATAATTAAACATTAGATTATATAGATTCCCTCCACACACAAATTTTAATTTACATATGATATTGGTTCCACTAAGCACAGTGTTCTTTTGGCTATCGATGGTATGTACAGTCTATCCCACCTGACAAATTCATTCGTCGATAGGGTGGACATCTGTACTCTTCCAGGTTGATACAAGGGAGACCGATCCATTGGCTAAGAATTCTGGCCTTTTCTCTTCCCTTCGTATAGATCTTGTGATAGTCCCTGTTTAACTGATGACATAACATAAATAGCTCCCAAAGAGTTTTTTCACCATCAGGCCATCAAAGCCCATGTAAATATATTGTACACCAATTGATGTGTCAGCAATCCACCTCACTCAAGGCCTCTTCTGGGTACAGAAAGTGTCATCCAGTGTATGGTTACCAATACTGAATAAAATACTTCCCAATTATCTAACCACTGTCCTTCATCTGTAGCTGGTAAGCAATCTACATGCTGGTGGAATTCCTTAATACTTAATCCTGACTTTCTAGGAGGTAGTAGTGTCTTCTAGTATATCTGTTAACTCCTTAATGTCTGTTTCTACGTTTATACTCTGTATTAACTGTGATTCCTTCCTAGTTAATAGTTCCTGTAATTCTGGAATCTTTACATTTAAGAGAGTCCTTACGTATTTAGTTTAACTTCTAAAGCTAGAGGGCCACACAGTGCTTGACCAAGAGCTAAACAATTTCTGGCTAATATCATGTAATCACTATCTCCTAATTTAATTATTCTAGTATGGTAATCAAATTGATGTACCTTCTATTTTTGACATATAACTGATAAAGTAAGTTCATACTTAGCGTTAAATAACCAAGTTCCTGGACTTCTCACATAATTCAGTTATTCTATTTTTAATTCCAGCAAATATCACATAATTGCAAGTTACAATAGGTACTGAATAAATACCTTAGTTAGGGTCGCAGACTGATGGGTCCGTCTTTGCAATTCAGCATGTCCTCTTCAGTCATTTCAGTATACGTATGCTGATCACTCGAGACAGCGATATATATGGTTTATCACCTTCTATAGTTAAAGCTGATGAATGATTTATCCTCAATGGTAATGATATAATTTTATAAAATTTGAACATTCTATCGGTATTTCTAATGGCTGCTGTCTTTACGTCAGCCTATGTGTAATACATGTAAATATGATCACTATGAGTAGGTATTACAAATTCTAAGTATGGAGATAATATTCTTTCAACTTCATCTAACCCTCTTTCTAAATTACTCGGTGGTAGAAAGTATGAATTCAACTTTTTATCTGCAGCTACATACAATGCCTGTATTAACTTACCTGTCCTGCTACTTTCTACAGTAAAAGATAACTACTGTGTATTATTCTGAATCCTAGTATAAAGCACTAACATTTCCATTCCTGCTTTATGTAACCCAGTTTGTCTTACTCTAGTGTGTATCAATGTATTAGTAATATTTACTAAAGCTATAGATACTTTTCTAATTTCTTGGTCATGTAATTCAATTGTTTGATTTAATGAATTTATTATAGTTACCTGTTCTCCTATTAAGTGAACCATTTCATAGATACCTGTCTGTTGTTCTACCTTCTCATTTAATTCCTGTCAATCATCAGTTGTTGCTGTTCCAAACAAGAATTCCAAACACTTCCACCTACATTTATTAATCCTCGTCTCTGTCGAGTACTGTCTGATATGGATACACTATCTTTTAATTATAATAACAGTTCACCTACATCGTCAGGATATTGTCTAATTAAAGTCTTATAATTTTTAAGCTCCAAAATGAACATAAACATAATAAACACAATGATGATAAAATTATTACTTTAAACACACAAGGATTTCTAAACATAAATAAACAAAATCATATAGTAGACATGAACAGATATAGCTATGACATCCTTGTTGTACAAGAAGGTCATCTATATGAAACTTTACCAATTAAACAGTTTAACATTAAACATAATGTAAAATCATACTGGAGTTTAGGCACATCCAATGAAGCAGGAGTACGAATAATTATAAACAATAACTATAAAGGTAAAGTAATAGGAATGAAACACAAAATATATGGTAGAGTAATCTTACAACACAATAAACAAAAGATAAGAGTAATAAATGTGTATGCACCAGCAGATCACACAAGAAGAGCTTTATACTATCAAAACCTAAAATAGTATTTATACACAACTAATGAAATAATACTAGTTGGAGACTTTAATTGTACATTAAACCCAATAACAGATAAAATAGGAGGTAACCAGACAAAAAAAGACCCGGGTACAAAGCCATTACAGGATGTAATTGAAAGTTTTCAATTACACGACGTATGGCAACACCTGGAAAAAGATAACCCTGGTATCACATTCTGGAGTCATAATGGAGTGGGAAGTAGAATAGATAGATTTTATGTATCCAAGTCTTTACTTGACATGACGGGAAAAAATGATGGTTACGCCGATAGGAAGCCCTAATAATTATGCTAGTGACCACCACTATGTAACAGCTATAATTAGAATAGGCAAGGCACAAGAAAGAGGTAGGAGATATTGGAAACTTAACGTATCTCTGTTAGGGAAAGAACACGTCACAAACAACATTAGCACTTTGCTATTGGAGCTATGTGACGCCACATAATACAGCGTTGACTGGTGGGAAAGCCTCAAAACCAGGACAGCATCTAAGTTATAATATCTAGGAAAGGAAATAGCTAAAGAAAATAGAAGTAAAATCCATAAGTTAGAAAGAGATATGATTAGTTTAGCATGATTTGCCAATAGCAACTCCAATTTCATGGAGTCGATAGGAATGATAAAGCAGGAATTAGACCAACTTTATGAAGAAAGGTTAGAAAGCTTAAGGATAAGAGCAGGAATAAGAAATATTGAACGAGAAGAAAAATTTAACAGTGACTTTTACAGTCGGCTTAAAAATAGAATGAATGGATCATTAATAACAGAACTTAAGAATAAAGAAGAGCAGGTAGTAACAGATAGAAAATGCATACAAAATATAATATTAGACTACTATAATGAACTATATAGCCCTAAAACAATAGATAGAGGTAAGTGGGAGGATGTGACTAAACATCTTCCCACACTTCCGAAGGAAGCAGAATACCTATCACAAGCAGTAACCATAGAAGGAGCAAAAATAGCAATGAAAAGTTTAGGAAAGAAATAAGCTCCAGGGCCAGACGGACTCCCAGTAGATTTCTATGAACAGTTCTGGCACATAATAGGTCAACCATATGTTGTAATGCTTAACAATAGTGTATTAAATAACAGATTACCTCCTTCATTCAAAGAAGGTATAATCAGCCAGCAGTGTAAGAAGGACTCTTCAGATCTAATTAAAGATTATAGACCCCTTACACTCAGCAATGTTGACTATAAAATATTTGCTAAGTCCATAAACAATAGATTAGTAACCATGCTAGATCACTTAGTTAAGTCTGCCCAGACATCTGCAGTCCCTGGAAGAGACATGCTATTTAATGTTAACATGCTCAGGGACATAATACAAATAACAAACAGTAAAGGCTCTCCGGCTTGTGTAATCTCGTTTGATCAGGAGAAAGCCTTTGACAGGATAAGTCATAGTTTTATGTATTAAGTAAATACGGCATACCGGACGAAATAATAAAATGGATAAAACTGATATACAGTAATGTAACAGCTAAAATCAATATAAATGGACATATAACAGACAGTTTTAATATAGGAAATGGAGTAAGACAAGGATGTGTTAGTCATTGAATGTTTCTTAGCTAGTGTAAACTCTGACCCTGAAATAGTCGGTGTTTACATACCAGGTAACTACGCCATCCAGCAAAAGTGCCTTGCGCACGCAGATGACCTAACCCTGACAACCGATGTATCCATCTCCAAATGTTTTAAAACCCTTAATAGTTTCTGTAGTGCAAAAATTAATAGTGAAAAATCTAAAGGTTTTTAGTTTCTGATTCTCCAGCTAATATCACATGGACCAAAAGTCCCATTAAAATATTAGGAATCTGGTTAAGTCCATACGACCCAACCAGATATAACTGGCAAATTAAAATTAAACAAGCAGCAGAGAAAATTAATGAATGGAAGGATAATGAACTTTCAATGTTAGCCAAAGCTCAAGCAGTAAAGCAAATCATTTACCCCAGCCGAGTGTACTTAGGTAGAACACTACCTCCCGGCGAGACAGAAATTAAAAAGATAAAACAGATAGTGTACCAGTTTATCTGGAATTATAAGGCAGAGCACCTATCTAGAGAAGTAGTCAACTTACCCACAAACGAAGGAGGGTTAGGACTACTCAGCTTCAGCCAATATTTAACGGCAGTTACCATAGCAAACACAACTAAAATTACGGGGTCTGAACACAACTGTGCATTGTTTTATAACTACACAGTTGGATTCAGCGCCAAATATTTTAAAGATAAGCTAAAGCCACAAGCACTACGAGCCGAAAAACCCCTTGCATACTTAAGCTCATTAATAGAAACAGTTAAAAAACTAGTTAAGGATAAACCTCAAATTAAAGTATACAACATGTCAATAGATAAAATATACGATACTATAAACCCAAAGGTTACAGCCAAAATAGTAATGGAATACCCAGCTATCAACTGGAAAACAGCATGGGTAAAAACCAGCAATAGGAAAATAGAGGGCAAAAGACGAAACTTAAATTATAAAATAGCTCAAAATACAGTCAGCACAAGAGTTAGATTATACAGTTTCAAATTAACTAAAACAAATAAATGTCCGTACTGTCAGTGCATAGAAACGGTAAAACACGCTTTCTATGACTGCCCATACATTAATGTATTTTGGAGAAGGGTTGCCATAATATTCAGCATAGGTAAGATAAATTACACTACTGTCCTGTTCAATACACCATTACCAGTGAATTATGTTCATATATTTTCTTTATTATTCCTTGCGAGTGAATTTAAATGTCAGACCAGTCTGTGACATGTAAAGCTGTGTATGAGGAAACAAGAGAAAGTGTTCTGATGGTGATAAGAAAGGTAAGAACAAACACGAGAATAAGGCTAAAGATAGACTACCACCGTCTATCAGAGGAAGAGTTCAAGAAGAGATGGGCCCCGGAAGTGTCGAGAGTTTTTCAGCAGAAAGGCGGATTTTTCGATCTGAAGTTCTAACAATTCACTATGACAGCGCAGACAATAATCGCAAACTTCGAGTGGACGACGAAGAAGGAAACCACGGTGGACCGGCTAACACTGGAGATGCAAGTCTGGTTAGTGATAGTGTTTGTGTACTTAACCTGCACAGGTGCTGGAACAAATGGCTCATGGACAGTAAAAAAGAGTGACTTTGACTGTGCAGGTTAAGTTGTGTTGTGCAACTAACATATGTGTGAAACCCTTTTCATCCAAACTGGTAGTGGAAGAAAAAAGGAAGCTACGAAAGTATGTAATGACTACAGTAACAAGCATAAGTGTCCTACAAAAGGGTAAGTTCATTTATATCTTTAATAGTTTGTAGAACAGACTATTTGCAGGGTAATGTGGAGACATGCCTTACACTCTTCACACAGTAAGGGTTTAGTTAGAATAGTTAGTGTGTTATCTGAACTGAAGGAGCGGCGATGGAATCTGGGAGCCTACTCCGGGAGTGCGGCAGAGGAAGCTCGATGGTTGCTTTGAGAAGGATCGCAGCCTTTTGGCTGAAATTCCTGACGTGGTTGATCGTAGAGTTGGAAATGACTCGTGTCTTTAGGGGCCGTGGGCATGGTGATTTGTCCTGGTCGACGGGCTGTGCTGGGATGGAAGTTCTCAGAGATCGAGGAGAACTCGAGGATTTACCTCTGTTTGAATCAGACCCAAGACACCCGTCCTTGGTGTGGCTAGCTGTCGAGTTGATAGTTTATCATGTTACCTGGTTTTGGGTGTGTGGAAGTTAGATCAGAAATTTCAGGCATGTCGTGGAAATTACCTCTTTGAGAAAGGGAGGACCTCCAGTGCTTGCAAGTCTCTGTTCCTGTCCCTTGTTTTGGCTTATAGGGCTGGAACACCAAAAATAATATGTAAAGTGTGTGGGGTCATGAACTGATTTGGAGTGTAATGACCTGACTTGCTGGATAGTCTGGATCAATGATCTGAAGTTACTCAATATAGGTAAGAACTTAAATTCCAGATGTAAATCAAGAGTAGTCTGTTATTGTATACCAACATTGGAGGAAAATGTAAAGAAAAGGTTATTATGTCTTAGTTACCCTCCAAAACCTGATGCTGTTAAAACTAAGTACAGCTACAAATCCAATACCTAAAGTGCTTTGAGTAAACATCTGTGGGAAGATAACGTGTTAAATAGGTCATCAATAGGTCAATTTTAATTAGGGAAGAGTAAGGCATGTTGCCACAGAAACAGAGACAGTAAAGCCAGCTCCTCCAACCAAACCGCACACCTGTATTGTCACTGACAGGCGATATAATTATCATCAATGAAACACTATTAAACGAAACGTTTAAATTTAAAATTCCACACTACAAAACAATTCCCAAACATGCTTTCCCAGGTAAAAGAAGTATAGCTCTACTCATTAACACCGACGTTAACACACCTGGTGTAAATGAAAACATTTAATGCCACCTAAACTTTTCGATTAACACCACCATTGCCATCCTGGCACTATACATATTACCAGCTAACACCCCTGACACCAATTATATCCAATCAGTCATCATTGGCAACCTAAATACCAAACATACAGACTTTAACTGTAGAAACACTAATAACCATGGACGCATTATCAAACAACTCCTTCAAGATAATGACTACAGTACCATCAATAATAACCAAGCCACTCACACTACCCCTATATCTTTCCACGTGTTCAGACACGCATCCAGACAAACCAACAATTTTAAATTACACCCAAGCGGATTATACCAAACAGAATCAAACAATTCTACAATATTTAGTATTAATAGAAATTCATGCTATCAGTTGTTCCTTTTGAGGACTCCTGACAACACCATGAGAACAAGAGCCGGCGGCCAGCCGCTTTATGCAGTGTTGCAATTTCAACTTTTAGTTGCTGTTGAGGAGGAAATAGAGTCGTCCGACGAAACATCTACTCATGTAACAGACACTAGTGACACTTCGCTTAGCAGCCAAGAGTCCCCCGTTAAGGAGCCAGACCAGCTAAAAAAGAAGGACAGGACGTCTAAGTTACCACCAGTGAGCACTACCCACAGCAGCCAGAAAGACAAGAACATGGAAAAAACAACCAACTACAAGCAACCAGCACCACCACTTGCCATCATAATGGAAGGTATTCCACTCACCTACCGCCAACGACAGATAGCACAAGAACTTAAGAACCTATTTCCAGCTTCCACATTCACAAAAGTCTGCCGACTTGCCCGCGGATGCCTTGTAATCAAATGCAAAGAACCCCGGAATTACTGTAAACTCTTGAAGCCATGGCCTACCAATGCCTTCGGAGGTGCCTCTCTGAATATCCACGTACCTGGAGACCCAGTACCCACGAAAGCAATAGTTATCAGGGGTGTCCCTCAAGACATTTCAGCAGAGGAAATTAAAGGAGAACTGAAAAGCCAGGACATAGGAGTCACTCACATTGACCGTATAAAATCAGCCAAAACAGGACAGCCAACACCACTTTTCCGTGTCAGCCTTAAAAATGTCGAGCAAGCAGATAACCTCATCAAGACTGGAGTAACACTATGGTTTCTTCGCCACCCTGTTGAAGAATCTAAGCAAGCCAATGTAATCAAAGTGCTGCAATGTTTTAACTGCCAAAAGTTTGGCCACACACGAGCCATATGCACAGCATCCCCCAGATTTTTCAGGTGCAGGGAACTACACCAGGTAGCAACATGCCCCAAGAAGAGAGAAAAAACTTGTTGTGCCAACTGCGGTGGCCCGCACGCCGCATCTTACAAGGCTGCCCCAAGTACTCCCAAGTCATCACTTAAAGGAATCGACTAATGAAGAAACATCCAACAACCACGAGTGTCAAGCAAACACCACCAGATACGAGAGTGAACCATCCTGCAGTGTCAGAAGTCCCAGCAGCCCCCAGCCAGCCACTACAGAGAAAAAACACTTCATATGCTTAGGTCGCTAGCAATCCAAGGCCCAAACCAACATGCCAATCAACACAGACGCACCGAGTGTTGATTCAACGCATCTTAGCCTTCATCACTGATGTGGTTCTCAGAGTTACGACAGGTGATATAGAAACCAGCGGTGCGCTTATTTAAGACGTTGTCTGATCAGCTCCCTACTACTTCGGGTTCCTGACCAGTGAATTCGAATCACTAAAAGAATATGTCCTTACGAGGATAAATCAGGATGACAATCAGGTATGTTGTTAAATATACTAGCCATTAATATTCAGGGTGATTTAAATAATAAGAAATATGAACTTTTTGATTTATGTAAAAAAAGAGTATTCATATAGTAATCATAAGTGAAACACTCCTTAATGAAAACAACAAATTTAGTATGCCTGGTTACACTAGCATCTCTAAACCTAAAGGTCCCAACAGGAGAGGTATCTCCCCATTATATATATGAAATACCTTGAATTATCTGCCCCTGATGTACACATCCAATCAACTAATGAACACATTCTATAAGAAATTTTAATGCCCAACTACCCTAAAATCACACTACTAGCAATGTACATCTCCCCATCAACTCTCCTGGATATTCAGCTGATTCACTATGCCATTAATCAAAACCCTCATGCAATAATCATAGGTGACCTGAATTCTAAACACAAACATTTCTGCTGTAGAACCACAAACCGCAATGGCCGAATTCTTAATGATATCATAACACAACAAAACCTAATAGTATGTAACGACAATACACCAACTCACACTCATTATAATGACAGCCAAGAAATTTTAGACTTAGCTAGGCCCATTAGTCAAGAATTTCAAAGTACATGACCACATAGGTGGTGACCACTACCCAATATCAATAACCCTCTAGCAATAGCCGGCAGACCCCTATCGCCAGACCTAAAGTATTCGACTTCACTGCAACTGACTGGGGAACCTTTAGAAACAATATTGACAAGCACCTGCCCAACATCCAAACTTCGGCTGCAGATATAACCTCAATCGAACAATATGCCACCACTATTTCTAATATAATTACTAACGCAATAGAAAATTTAGTACCACGACGGGCCGTAAACTCACACCAATTCATGGCAACTAACCAGCGAAATCTGGAAACTAATCAAAGAAAGGCGTAAACTTCGTAGATAGTATATTAATTCTCTCAACCCACAGTTCAAACTCAGAGCCAATCAACTAAACAACCACATAAGATACTTAATCAATAAGCAAAAGGTAAACAACTGGGCAAAATACTGCTCTTCTCTAGATAACTCCCACAAAAACCCAGCTTTATTCTGGAAAAAAATTCAAGGCTTTATGCGACGAACAATCCGCAAACAATTTACCAAACATTAAGCATAATAGCAAGACAGCATCATCAGACCAAGAGAAAGCGTATTTACTAGCAGAATATTATCAGCAAGTATTTAAAACACCTGAAGCCCCGCAGTTCAACAAAGACCACTTTACAAAGATAAATCAGTTCGTCGAAAATAACCCCGACCTATTCCTACCACACTTCCCGTGAACAACAAGACACGACGCACGCATATTCCGTGAAGATCATGACATCATCACAAAACCTATCTCACAGACTGAAACCAAGATAACAATCAAAACACTAAGAAACACTGTGCCAGGAGAAGACAGGATCCGAAACTTAATTCTAAGAAACGCCTCTGATCTATTGATAAGTCATCTTACTGCTCTGTTCAACCTGTCCCTTAGTTCAGGTTATCACCCCTCACAATGGAAATCTGCAATAATAAAGATTATCCCCAAACCAGCCCTGCAACAAATGACCCCAAGAACTATAGACCAATTAGCCTGATTAATAGTATTTGCAAATTACTGGAAAAAATAATAACAACACACCTACTATGGTATCTTGAGAAAAAGCAGTTATTATCAGAAATACAAAATGCATCCCACAAAAACAGACAGCCGATCATTTAGTCAGGTTAACTGAATCCATCACTCAAGGCTTTAACAAAAAATCACACGACAGTAGGGGTTTTCCTAGATGTAAAACAAGCCTTCGAGTCGGTATGGCACCAAGGCCTAAAATATAAACTTCTCCAATTTAAGCTTCCCCCAGTAATAACACGATGGATTTCTAGCTTCCTTTCCAATAGAAAAGCCAGCATGAAAATCAACAACTCCGTATCTAACCCGTTCACGCTCGCAGCAGGTGTCCCCCAAGGGTCTGTGCTAAGCCCGTTACTATACATCCTGTTCGTAAATGACATACCATTCTCAAACTTGACCTATACAAATGTTTCACAGTACGCTGATGACATTGCCATCTGGAGCACATCACGAGAACCACTATTAGCAGCATCCAAGGTTCAAACCTCACTCAACATCATAACACAATGGTGCAACACATGGAGAGTCATGCTGAATGCCTCCAAAACTCAGGCTATACTGTTCAAAAGAAAGATCTCTCGCAAAAGCAAATCCCTCCCAAAAGTCAAAATAAAACTAAACGCCACGGAACTCCAATTCTTAAGGACCGCAAAATTTCTAGGAATCACGTACAACAGCAAATTAACCTGGTCAGACCACTTTAAAAACATATTTGTTAAAGTTTATAAACACATCTATTACTTGAAGAAGATAGGAGGCAGAATTAAAGGGTGCCAAGCGATAACAATAATGAAAATTTATAAAGCCTACATCCGCCCATTAATAGAATATGGTAACAGTAAATGCATCACAAACACAGTACATCATTCAAAGAGCCCAGAATCTATCTATCAGAATAGCATACAGACTCCCAAGCTACACGCCTCACGCATACCTAGAAAAAGCAGGTAACATCCCCGACATCAGAGAACGTTTAACAACCCTCGCAGACAAATATTACAAAAAAATCAATAAACCGAACACCAGTAACGAACCAGTTTATATCACTAGCCGTGACATGGCAAAGATACCTCTCACCATTCAACACAATACAAGCCCTGAATGATAATGTCTAATCATATATGCCTGTGTCCTTACAGCTCCGGGCACTGGTAGAGTAGAATATTCGGCGCTCTACCAGTGAAAGTGGGTTTTCTCAGGGTACTCTCGTTTCCACCCACAATAAAATTGTTTATTGGATCCTGTGATCCCAGCCCTGAAAAGGACCGTTTCACGTTTAAAGGTAAAATTTAATGTTCTAAGTATAAAGTTTTTAACAATAAATTAGTTAACCATCCAGCGGTATATAACCGCAGTGTGATCTAGTCTACAACGAACGTGCTCAAGCTGCATCTCCCTGCTCTACTCGGCGAGGGACCAACACCACGCGACCAACGAAAGATCCCGCGCTGCGGTATGAGTGACATAAAGAAGGAAAAGTAAACAACTCAACAAAGCTCTCCGTCTTGCTCTGCTTAGTCAGGTCTCCAAGCAGCTTTTCCCTCAACGCTTGTGAAACTCTCTTCGAAAAATATTAATGATAAATCCCTTATGTAAACGTCTAAACTATAAAAGCCTCAGCCACATATTCCTAGTTATGTAGTGGGGTGAAGAGAAACAAGTGTTTCTGACCACCGGTGGTTATATTTCATTCCCCTAAGGGGAATGAGATATATTTTTAACCTAAATACCTATCAAGCCTAAAAGTAAAGTAAAGTTTGGTCATTCTTTTTTTCAGGAGAACGAGAGAAAATTTGAAGAAAGAAGACGTATGAAGATTTTATCCCTAGGTATTTAAAGTTAAATAGTTTTTTTTATTAGTAGGGTTTACCTCGGTCCTTATTAGGACCAGTAAAAACTATGCTGAGTACACCAAAAAAGTCGCGGTCAGGAAAGACAACTCGCTCCGCTGGCCAGCCACTTTTTACTGATGATCTCACCAACATGCTGGAAACAGCTTTAGATGACGCAGCATCTGACTATGCCTCAACTAGAGACCGGTCAGACGCTTCCAGCGATTCATCGACAACTTCAATGAAAAACAACAATAACGATGGATTTACAACTGTTAAAAGAAAGAAAAAGAAGTTAACGCTGGTAAATAGAAATTCTAACAATAACTCTAAAATCGAGGTGGTAGAAGCAAGCAAAACGAAAGAAAACACACTGGACACGAAACAAGCCAAAGAATATAACATTCCAGCACTTATTGTTGAAGGCATACCCGCTGAACTTAGAATTCCTAAAATCGTAAATGAAATGAGAAAACACTTTTCCAACCTAAACCTGAAGACCATTCGAAGACTGCCGAAACAAGGTGTACTTCTAATATGTACAACTCCCAAGGACTACGCACACACATATTAGCCCACTGGCCTATTACCATTTTCTAAGGAAACACTACCATCCAACCACCAAAAAACACAAACACTAAACCAGTTATCATCATTAGAGGTGTCGATCTCGACATCACAGACGAGCTACAAACAAAAGGTTACAACAACATTAAAGTAGAAAGAATCACATCTTTCAAAACAAAATTAAAGACACCTGTGGTAAAAGTAACCGTAGACCAGTGGTTCGCAAGCAGTGCGCCCGTGCGCACCAGAGCTTTTTCAGGTGTGCTCCGTAGCATTCCTGAAAAATCTATCCAGATATGAAAAGCAAATGTATACTAAGTTACTATATGATACCATTTCCTTACGAACACTCTTCTTGTTTCGTTGCGACATTATTATGATAGTTACAAGTTACTTTTCTTGCAACTACCTTCTGGTCCGCAAGTTTTGCACGCATTTAAAACGCATAACAAACGTGGCTGGAATGGCATGTTAACACCGGCACTAGCTTTCATCACGTGGCAACTGGCAGTGTTGCATAACAGGCGTTGGTGAGTGGGTGTGTCGTCAAGAGTAAACGTATTGTGCCTTTTACAAGTTTCAGAATAATTACCGTTGATATAATTGTCTTTGTTAAGAATAATTCACCCATAAAAATGGATAAGTTTCTTAAAAAGAAGCGTGACATTGATGAATGTAATACTGAAAGTGAGCAAACCTCAAATGTGGAAAGTTGTTCTAGTAAGAAAGCAAAACCACGACCGACTTGTAAATACGATGAGTTAATTAAGCTTTGGCTTTTCTTGGACCGGAAATGTTGATAATCTACAGCCAGTGTGTTTAGTTTGTGGAATGAAAATGTCAAATGAATCAATGCTCCCTAGTAAACTTGGTAAACAATTTAAAAGTAAACACTCATTTACAGGACAAACCCACAAGTTATTTTAAGAGAATGTCTGAACAGCAAGGAAAAGCAGCTGATTCTTTTAAAAGTTTAATGACTGTTTCTGATAAAGCTCAAATTTCTTCTTACCAAGTCTCAGAACTGATCACACAAAATATGAAAGCTCATACTTTGGGTAAGTCACTTATTTTGCCTGCTTGCCAAAAGATTGTCAGTACGATGTTAGGAAATGAAGCAGCTATGAAAATAAGCAAGATACCTCTGTCCAATGATACTGTTAACAAACGTATTTTGGAAATGTCTTCTGATATTGAGAAAAATGTATGTGGTAATAAACTCCAGTGTTCTGATTTTGCACAGCAAGTTGACGAGTCAACCGACATTACCAACAAGGCGCAACTCATAGCATTCATTCATTTCATTTACGAAAATCAAATAACAAATCAGTTTCTTTTTTGCAAAGAATTAAGTCTGACTACAAAATGTGAGGACGTTTTTAACATCCTGAATAACTACCTTGATAAATGGCAGTTATCGTGGAAATCATGTGTAGGCATTTGCACAGATGGAGCTCCTTCTATCATAGGCTGCAACAAGGGTCTTGCATCTTTTATAAAGGAACAAAACAAGAACGTTATTGTAACTTATTGCTTCCTTCATAGAGGCCTTGATGTCAAGAACATTAGGAGAGGATTATTGTAACTCATTGCTTCCTTCATAAAGGCTGCAACAAGGGTCTTGTATCTTTT
>NW_013674681.1:19625-23749 GCF_000517525.1 Limulus polyphemus
TGTCTCAACACAGACGGCTACTTTCACACACCGATGTGAGGTGGCTGTCAAGAGGCAAAGCACTTACCCGTGTACATGAGTTACGACAAGAACTTATCACATTTTTTGAAGCAATGAAACAATCTCATTTTTGTAACCTCCTTCAATGTGAATTTTGGATTACAAAGTTACAATATTTGGCATCTATTTTTCAGTATCTCAATATTTTGAACTCTAGCATGCAAGGGAAAGAGGAAAATATCCTCACATCCACTGATAAAATAAAAGCATTTCAGAGAAAGCTACAGATTTGGAAAAGAATATCGATGGAAGGCAGTCTCGAAATGTTTCCATTGGTAAGTAATAATTGCAAAACTGAAATTCTGCCAATGATAGTTGAACATTTATCAACTTTAGAAAAAATTTGAGTTATTATTTACCATCAATTAACACTGCGCAATATGACTGGATTAGAAACCCTTTTGTAGAAACTGCAATAGATTCTAGTTTAACGCTAACAGAAAAAGAAGAACTGGCAGCTGTGTCCACTGATCGTGGATTGATGATTAAATACAAAGAGTTGTCTCTTTAAGCATTTTGGATTTCTATCAAAGAAGAACATGTGTCGATATCTAAAAAAGCGCTGGCCATTTTATTGCAATTTTCCACCTCATATTTATGTGAACTGGGATTTTCAACCCTTGCCACAATTAAATGTAAAAAGAGAGGAACTCTTCAATGCATTGATGAGGTAATGAGAGTTTGTCTCTCAAACATAAGACCAAATATTGAAGAAATCGCAAGGTCGCATCAAGCTCATGTTTTTCATTAACACACGAATGAATAAACTTCATAGAGGTTTATTAAGTTTGGTTTTATTAAATGCATTATTTTTCTATATATTTAACTTAATTATAACATATTAGTCCTATTTTGTATGCAGTGCGCCAGCAAGCATCTGTAGTATTGTAAGTGCGCTCAGACTGTATAAAGTTTGAGAACCACTGCCGTAGACAACAAGGACGATCATGACACACTTTTAAAGAACAGTTGCTCACTGTTCTTCAAACATCATAACACGGAACCTGCCAAAACACCAGCCAAACAAATATTGCAATGTTACAACTGCCAAAAGTTCGGACACAGTAAACCATACTGCACGGCCCCCGCTAAATGTGTACGATGTGACGGCCGCACGAGGTCTCTATCTGTCCAAATGAACGCTCACAGGTCACCTGTGCTAACTACCAGGGACACCACGCTGCTTGTTACAGGGCTTGTCCCAAATTCACACAAGTAAGAAATAGAGTCCTATTTCAAATTAGAAGCCCCCCCTCCCACTACAACCAACACAGATTATCCTACACTACCCACACATCAGCCATTATTAGAAACACCATCTGCAGTACAAAAACCACAGGCCTCAAACCCAACAACATCTGCAACAAAATCATACTCGAAAGCATTAGAAGCACACACGCTTCAGCAAGACATAACTTCCTTTAACCCCGCTGAGTTTGCAGTTAATCTGCTGTCCATGCTGGTCGAGATCAGTGAATATCCCGCCTTTTCGTCATGCCCAGAGTGCTTAGAAGCCCTCTGTACAATTGCCAAACGCCATTTTTCACTTCCAAACTTAAAACCTCATCACATTACCCTTAGAATAGCATGGTGAACACCACAAACAAACCAAATATAGAGACAATAAAAATTCTACACATAAATTGTCAAGGTGACCTTATCACAAAAAACTAGAAATACACAATCTCAATAAACACGTTAATGCAGATATCGTGATAATCTCAGAAACACTAGCCAAAAAGAACAACAATGTTAACATTCCAGGATCTAAATCATTCTCACTCCCGTATACAAATAACAATAGAGGTATAGTTTTATACTGTAAAAACAATTTAACAAATAGCATTTCTATTGAAGAAAATTTTCCTCAAACATAATTGAAAATATTTTCTGCAATATCTATATCAACAATAGAATAACTATACCATCAGTAACTATCTATTGTTCTCCATCCAAAGATTTAGATATAAACTTTCTGCAAACATGTTTATCAAGAAAACCTAAGCCTATAATTATAGGCGATTTCAACTCCCCATACAAAGATTTAAACGGAACAAGAAACACGTCCAGAGGCACATTAATCCCAGATTTACTCAACAGCAACAACATGCTAATCATGAACGACCACACTCCCACTCTCCAACAAACACGTACGATCTCTTAGATCTTATCACAGTCCTGTATGAGCTAAAAAATAAGATCACTAACTTTACAGTCCATCAAGAAATTTCCAGCGATCACTTCCCCATCTCATGCGTAATACATACACGAAGACCTCCCGCACCACAACTCCCACCAGTATACAACTACACAAAAACTGATTGAGAAAAATTTAATGAAACACAAACAGTCTACTACCTCCACTAATCAATACCAAACAGGACTTAGACACACACGTCAATAATATCACACAAGCCATTAACACAGCTATAACTGAAACCACCCCTTCAGCAGCAAGACAAAACTCACAATCTTACAATCATTGGAAACTAACTCCAGAAATTCATAAATTAATTTTAGAACGTAGATGACTAAGACAGCATTTCACCTCAAGAAATCCTATTATCAAAACACAAATTAATAGACTCAACACACAAATAAAAAATAACATTAAAATACTCAAAGAAACAAACTGGCTTGACTTTTGCAATAATCTAGAGAACAACAAAAACAAACCCAAAGAATTCTGGAAAAAATTCAAGACACTCTTCTAACAAAAACAACAACCAATTTTTCCAACCAATCTCACACAACAATGTTACAGCCAAAACAGACATAAAGCACATCTACTCGCTGATTACTATAAATCATCGTTCAGCAATCTCCACTCACCCAACTTGGATCATAATCACAAATCACACATTGACAACTTCATTAACTCTCACCCCTCACTTTTCACTCCAACTTTCCCAGCATCTTACACACGAGCACATAATCACCAACCTTCATAATTCAATTAACAGAAATATCACCAACTCAGAACTAAAAATCAATATCAAGTCACCCAAAAACTCTGCTCCAGGCCATGCTGGAATAAGAAACAGTTTTGAAAAAAGCCTCTAACCTTTTCATAGATCACTTGAAACACATCATGAATTTATCCTTACGAAGCGGGTACTACCCTGACTCTTGGAAAGTAGCAATAGTTACTGTAATCCCCAAAAAACAAACCAACAGATCTAATCCGGATAACTTCCGGCCCATCAGTTTATTAAGCTGCCTCGGCAAACTGCTAGAAAAAATAATTTCGGCTAGACTTTTAAACTTCTGTGAAACAAACAACTTGTTGTCACAATTCCAAAATGCTTCAAGAAAAAATAGACAAACCATAGATCACTTAACAAGGCTAACAGAATCAATTTATAAATCTTTCAATAAAAACCAAGCCACTATAGGCATATTTTTAGACGTTAAAAAAAGCCTTTGACAGTGTTTGGCATAATGCCATCAAATACAAATTACACACACTAAATATCAATAACACCCTAACTTGATGGATATCCAATTTTTTAACAAATAGATCCGCAAAAGTAAATGACACTTTATCCAAAATTTTTAATATAACAGCATGTGTTCCCCCAAGGATCAGTCCTTTCACCCCTGCTATACATTCTCTTTGTTAATGATATTCCTTTCCCCAAACAAACATACACCTATCACCCCTAATACGCTGATGACATCGCCATTTGGAGTATTTCCAGAAATCCTGTCATTGCTACTACACGTGTACAAAAAACACTAGATTGAATCCTGTCATGGTGCAACAAATGGAGAGTAACATTAAACCCTACAAAAACCCAAGCAATAGCCTTTCACAGAAAATTAAGAAACACAAAATCACTCTTAAGAAAATCAAACTAACACTAGGAGGCACCCAGATACAAATTAGCAATAATATCACCCTCGACATGGATTCCTGTAAGTTATGAGGGGGATCTCCCAGGGAAGGTTCTGTATTTCCAGTTACTTTCTCTGGGATCTAAACATCCACCCACGTGTTTGCCGTGCGTTGCGACCCGTGAAGGTGGTTGAGTGGTGTCTGGGGCACTGCAACACACCACTTT
>NW_013674682.1:0-5578 GCF_000517525.1 Limulus polyphemus
AATGTGTGATGATGGATCTAACTGTCAGTTGTAGACAGAAGCCTGGTTACTGTTTATAAGTAATTCTGTGGGTCTAGTATTACAGTTAACCTACAATAATGTGTTAGTTCACAGTATATGGTAATGTGTGATGATGGATCTAACTGTCAGTTGTAGACAGAAGCCTGGTTACTGTTTATAAGTAATTCTGTGGGTCTAGTATTACAGTTAACCTACAATAATGTGTTAGTTCACAGTATACGGTAATGTGTGATGATGGATCTAACTGTCAGTTGTAGACAGAAACCTGGTTACTGTTTATAAGTAATTCTGTGGGTCTAGTATTACAGTTAACCTACAAGAATATGTTAGTTCACAGTATATGGTAATGTGTGATGATGGATCTAACTGTCAGTTGTAGACAGAAGCCTGGTTACTGTTTATAAGTAATTCTGTGGGTTTTGCTTAGAAATACCAAATGATAAATCTATAAGTATTAACAGCCACGTTGTGTACTTTTAAACATTGGCTCTTGTCATCAGAACTAAATAGTTATTTACATGTTTTCTATAAAACTAAAAATTAAAAGTTGTTTGCACCTAACCTATATAGCCTCTGCAACTGATCTGACTTACTAAAACTTACCCCCCCCCCTTTTTTTTTTTAAGGATTGTGGATTGTTGCTCTCGTCGGAAGCTGAAGGTCGTGGTTGTTATCCTCTGGATGATCATATTTTATGCCGGACCTGCAATGCTAAACGTGTTCAGGCCTTAACTTCTCGAATGACAACAGAACTGTAGACTGCTCGTGAGAGACACATGTTTATTTCTGTGGCTAAACTGGTAGTTTTGTAGTTTTTTTATAGCTTGTTTCTCTGTACCTGTTAGCAGTGTTGCTCAGGTCTCATGCTTGAGTTTGTCAGTTGCCATAATCATGAGTATATTAAATGGTTCCTAAGTTGAAAAGTGGATATATTTTTATAACGAATTTTGTGACTTGGAGAATAAGAAAAACAAATTATAGTGAAGTTTTGGAGCTGTTTGTAGGTTATGAAAGCATGAGAGCTTATTATTAATTTTGTGTAGAAAGTTTATCTTGTATCATATTCTTTGAGAGGCTTAACTTCAATAATCCAGCACCTTCAGATAATGCTGTGTTATGTGTAACAGGTATTACAATAACCGGCACCTTCAGATAATGCTGTGTTGTGTGTTAACAGGTATTACAATAATTTGGCAACTTCAGATAATGCTGTGTTGTGTGTTAACAGGTATTACAATAATTTGGCAACTTCAGATAATGCTGTGTTGTGTGTTAACAGGTATTACAATAATTTGGCAACTTCAGATAATGCTGTGTTGTGTGTTAACAGGTATTACAATAATTTGGCAACTTCAGATAATGCTGTGTTGTGTGTTAACAGGTATTACAATAATTTGGCAACTTCAGATAGTGCTGTGTTATGTGTTAACAGGTATTACAATAACCCGCAACTTCAATAATGCTGTGTTGTGTGTTAACAGGTATTACAATAACCCAGCACCTTCCCAATAATGCTGTGTTGTGTTAACCCAGCACGTTCAGAAAATGCTGTCATGTGTTAACCCAGCACATTTTTTAATAGTACATTATGCACTACATGTTTTTATTTTTATACAACGGCAGTATAACTGAAGAAATAGACAATTTTGTATGTTTTATTATATTCATTGTCAATTTATTCTGATGAAAAACAAAAATACCAGACAGTATTTAATTAGGATCTATTTAGTAGAAGGTATGTTAACTTTAAAGTATATTTCACCACTCAAACTATCGTATTGTGAATAAGTAGTGGGAAGTATTTTACCAAACATTTTAACATCTGAAAGGACATATTTATTTCGTTGTCAATGAAGTATTATTATTATTATCAATACTGTTGATAACTTTGTAATAATGTAGCAAACACTAATACTGTTGATGATAATAATAATAATAATACTTCATTGACAACGAAATAAATATGTCCTTTCAGATGTTAAAATTTAGTTAAATTCCCCAACTTTGTAATAATGTAGCAAACACTAATATGTCCTTTCAGATGTTAAAATTTAGTTAAATTCACCATTTCGTTGTCAATGAAGTATTATTATCATCAACAGTATTAGTGTTTGATACATTATTACAAAGTCGGTGAATTTAACTAAATTTTAACATCTGAAAGGACATATTCATTTCGTTGTCAATGAAGTATTGTTATCATCAACAGTATTAGTGTGTGCTACATTATTACAAAGTTGGTGAATTTAACTAAATTTAAAGTTACACTCTAATTAGATTGTAATCATACAATATGGGAACATTTGAAGCTGTAAGATATAAAATAGAACATTCTAATGTATAGGATACTTTTAAAAAGCCATATACTTCATTGTTGGCACAGTAAACCAAGTTATATTTTAAAGGTTTGTTGAAATGTAAAGAATTTAAACTGTAGAAAGTGACTTGCTTTTAAAAAATTAACTTCAGTTATTAAGTACACTGTTCTGTTGTACATTTAAAGGTTAATATGTTAACAGATATTGTCTAGAACAGTTTCTCAGCCGGATTTGCTAGACGACCCCCGTGTTTGGACTTTGTTCTTCGTGACTTCCCATTATTTGTACAAGGATGAAAAAATTATTGATGTTTCTTGGTGCAGTTTATCATAGTTCATAATAAAGGTGATATGTGCACCTCGAGGACTAAAAAAAAGTGTTGGCTCAGCACAGACAGCTCGTAACTCCCCCTGGAAACCTGCTTGAGACCCCTAATGGGGTTGCGACTCACAGTTTTTGAAACACTGGTCTTGAATATCCTGCTTTGACAAATTCACGTTAGACAGAAAATGGCTTTTTAAAATGCTGAATATCAAAGTTGTGAGGACATATATTTATAAATTTAAATGACAAATTTAATGCTGTATTTTTAAGCATTGCTGCCCTAAATTACTATCACAGTGTAACATCTCAGTGTTAACAGTTAACACTATACAAAATAAGTGAAATACCAAACAAATACAGAATATATGAATTAAACTGTAAAAATACTCAAGCTTTAAATATTCATAACATAACAGGCATGTATGTAACTTTGTCAGAAGTATAATACGATAAGTGAAATATTTGACGTAAATTTAATTGTCTTAAATTGTTTCTAATGTTCACAAGAAATTTTCACACATGAAAACTTTTGAATCAAGAATTAATCTTACTGATGACTACTGTAACATGAAACAAGAAGTTCTAAGATAGAAACACTTGTAAGCATGGATATTTCTCTGTACACCTTTCAGTAAAACTAGCAGAAATATTTTTTATGGTGATTTTAAAGAAACACGTGTATAATAATGTGTTGCCCCCAAGAGTCCCATATTAACTGATTTTATGATCATAGAAACACGTGTTATGATCATAGAAAATAATGTGTTGCCCTCAAGAGTCCCATATTAACTGATTTTATGATCATAGAAACACGTGTTATGATCATAGAAAATAATGTGTTGCCCTCTTTCTATGATCATAAAATCAGTTAATATGGGACTCTTGAGGGCAACACATTATTATACACGTGTTTCTATGATCATAAAATCAGTTAATATAGGACTCTTGAGGGCAACACATTATTTTCTATGATCATAACACGTGTTTCTATGATCATAAAATCAGTTAATATGGGACTCTTCACGTGTTATGATCATAGAAAATAATGTGTTGCCCTCAAGAGTCCTATATTAACTGATTTTATGATCATACTTTGAAGAGGAGCTTATTTTTGAAATTATATGTTGAATCGATTTGCAGTAACACAAATGTATGCTTTACAGCTGTTCTGTGATTAAGTTATTTTTGTTTCTATTAAATAGTTAATAACAGCAGGTACTATATTCAATTTTAAATTAGTTTGTATGCCACAAGCATTTAGCATTTTGTTGCTTAAACTTATTGTGAAGAGTAAATAAACTCTGTACGTTCTAAAGTTTTAAGTGCCAATGTATAAGTATATCTAAATAAAATTGTGTTTTGGTATTGTGTTTTTTTGTCTTTCACAACCTCTAGAAGTAATTCCTAAAGATTTTAATGTATTCCATACTTCAGAGAATTACTTTCAAGGTAAAACGGTGCACACGGATTTTAAAAACACTAATAATACTAGGATATCTGATGTTCACAACAACTTAGGATTCGAGGACTGAGTAGAAACGGTCTGAAGTTGAAATGAAACATTTCTGGAGGAAGTGGCAGATTACTATTTTACAAAGACACTGATATTTTGGTGGATGTCTTTCCCTTGATATCCTTAGAACAGGAACATCCAATACAAATTTGTTGTCCTTGTCACTAGATAAACTTGGAAAGGCTGAGCTGCATTAGTGTGAGTTGTGATCAACTGAAGTTGATTCTGTCATATAACTCCACTGGGTGCATTAATACAATTCGGGAGTAGCTGCTGTTGTCCCTTTCCTCACCCAGACATAGTTGTCCATTTCATAAGTGTGTTGCTGTACTATATGAATTTCTTCAGGATTTTTACTTATTTCTGAAGGATGTCTCTGTTGCAGGAAGAGTTTGAATAACTGAATCTATGTAATTCTTTTTTTCAATGCTATGAATCACTTTCTCTATCTTTCTGTTGGTGTGTATGACAGTGTTTGGTTGTTGCTTCATTCTTGCTGCGTTCTTCGAAACTAATAGAACATTTGGTTATGATCTGTTTCTATATTGAATTTCCTTCAATTAGAGGCAACTGCTTTCTAGTGATTTCGTCTTCTATTTTAGAGAACCACTCCGAGCCTTCAAGATGACACATAAGCTGATACAATTGTTTTACTGTATCACATACAAGTGAACTAAAGTTTTTGTTTGTTTTATTAAAGGAAAGAAAAACTAGTAGCCAAAAGTTTGACATATTTTACTTGGAACTTACCATTCTACTCCTAAACTCTACCTTCAGGATGTTTAACATCAGCGGGAATAAAATATCGGTGGCTAAGTAACCATTATATAGACTAAAATAACAGTAGCTGAGTAACTGTATATAGACTAAAATAACAGTAGCTGAGTAACTGTATATAGACTAAAATAACAGTAGCTGAGTAACTGTATATAGACTAAAATAACAGTAGCTGAGTAACTGTATATAGACTAAAATAACAGCAGCTGAGTAACTGTATATAGACTAAAATAACAGCGGCTAAGTAACCGTATATAGACTAAAATAACAGCGGCTAAGAGTAACCGTATATAGACTAAAATAACAGCGGCTAAGTAACTGTATATAGACTAAAATAACAGCGGCTAAGTAACCATTATATAGACTAAAATAACAGTAGCTGAGTAACCATTATATAGACTGAAATAACAGTAGCTAAGTAACCGTCTATAGACTAAAATAACAGTAGTTAAGTAACCGTATATAGACTGAAATAACAGTAGCTAAGTAACCGTCTATAGACTAAAATAACAGTAGTTAAGTAACCGTATATAGACTAAAATAACAGTAGCTAAGTAACCGTATATAGACTAAAATAACAGTGGCTAAGTAACCGTATATAGACTAAAATAACAGTGGCTAAGTA
>NW_013674682.1:6578-9907 GCF_000517525.1 Limulus polyphemus
GTATATAGACTAAAATAACAGCGGCTAAGTAACCGTATATAGAATAAAATAACGGCGGCTAAGAAACCGTATATAGAATAAAATAACGGCGGCTAAGAAACCGTATATAGAATAAAATAACGGCGGCTAAGAAACCGTATATAGACTAAAATAACAGCGGCTAAGTAACCGTATATAGAATAAAATAACAGCGGCTAAGTAACCGTATATAGACTAAAATAACAGCGGCTAAGTAACCGTATATAGACTAAAATAACAGCGGCTAAGTAACCGTATATAGACTAAAATAACAGCATTTTAACAAAAATTTGAAAATTTAATCGCTATTCGTTAACTCGGACGGGCACTTTTTCCGGGCTGGGATCACAATTTTAAACGTAAAGCGTATATCAAGTGCATCTCTCTAGACCAACGATATAAAAATAAAATGTCCACGAATTTTTCAATAATACAAAGGGTATAGCCTAGGGAGTTCCCATGAAAAATTAATTTTTCTGAAAAACAACAGAAACTACATATTTTAAATCAAATTAAGTATGACATCTTAACTTAGCCGCTGTTATTTTATTCTATATACGGTTACTTAGCCATTAGTTTTTTTTCTAGTCAGAAGTTTACATATGTCTTTTAATTATTTTTCAGGAACTTGCTGCTTTTGTCACAGGTTTGGTCCGGTCATTTATCTTGTTACTTGTTCGTTTATCTTTTAACTTTCATACTTTTCCTTCATGTTTCCGATCCCTTACTTCCTGCTTTCAGTTTTTAATTATTTTTCAGGAAGTTGCTGCTTTGGTCACACGTTTGGTCCGATCATTTAACCTGTTACTTGTTCGTTTATCTTTTAGCTTTCATACTTTTCCTTCATGTTTCCGATCCCTTACTTCCTGCTTTCAGTTTTTAATTATTTTTCAGGAACTTGATACTTTTGTCACAGGTTTGGTCCGGTCATTTATCCTGTTACTTGTTCGTTTATCTTTTAGCTTTCATACTTTTCCTTCGAAGGAAAAGTATGAAAGTTAAAAGATAAACAAACAAGTAACAGGATAAATGACCGGACCAAACCTGTGACAAAAGTAGCAAGTTCCTGAAAAATAATTAAAAACTGAAAGCAGGAAGTAAGGGATCGGAAACATTTGTTTCCGATCCCTTACTTCCTGCTTTCAGTTTTCGCGGGATGAGGCTCTCAATTAGGCACGCTTTGTACTTACCCGTGCCACGCTTTACCAACAGTCCGTTTGGTTAACGTTCGTTCAAACTCAGTGTGTCACTTAAAGTTTTATTCACTCTAATAAATTTTCCGAATTCACCTTGGAATAACTTTTAATTCCGCTAGGGGGGTGTGTGTGAAAAGAAACAGAAGTGTTTGAGCGTCCCTGGTTGTTTAACAAGTCCTTTGTAAGATTTTAAAACCATAATAACTGTCAAGCTAATACGATACGGTTAAGAAGAATTTGGTATTTTTAGCTTTATAAGCGACATTATTTTTCGTTCAACTCGTAATTTTCATTCTTCAGCTCTTTTAAGTAATAAAGAGGATTTTCGATTTCACACTCAGTTTTGGTTTAAAATGTGCATTTTCTGTGGTTTTTGTTTGAAATTATTTTTTCACGAAGTCTCCTTAGGTATTTTTGAAAAATTTATATTTTCATATTATTGGTCTAGATATGAATTAGGTGTACGCTTTTTAAAATGGAAATCTTTTTCATCAAAACTTCCAGTATTTAAGCCATGATTTGTAGTAAAAATTCCGGCTATATTAGATATTACTATACTTCCCAAGAAAATATAGTTAATGCAATGGTTTAAAAAGGGAATTTTCCGATCAAAATTCTTAAACGTAGAAGTTTATTATGGCTTCTTTGCAAACTTAGTCCATCTTTAAATTTGTTTATATTCCGGTTAAGATAAAAACAGATACAATATTGTTCATTGAAGTCGTAATGTTTCATTCATAAGTTGTTTTGGCCAAGTGGTTAGGGCACTTGGCTCGCAATCTGAGAGTTGCAGGTTCGCATACAAGTCCCACCAAACGTGCTCGCCCTTTCAGCCGTGGGAGCGTTATAATGTACGGTCAATCCCACCACGCGTTGGTGAAAGAGTAGATGGTGATCACTAGCTGCCTTCCCTCTAACCTTTAACTGCTAACTTAGGAACGGCTTGCGCAGATAGCTCTCGTGTAGCTTTGCTCGAAATTCAAACAAATAAAAACAAACTTGAGTTTTCCTAAGAAATAAATAACATTTGAGATCTCACACTAAGTTTAAAACATCTGTGGCTTTTAGAAAATAATATTTTTTCATGAAAACGCCCAAGGTATTTTTGAAAAATTCGTGAATAAACTTATTTTGATATTATTGTTCTAGAAAGATGCACTTGATGGTATGATTTTCAAAATGGAATTCTTTTCATCAAAAGTATTTAAGCCATGCACTTTCTATTGTTTTTCAAAAGAAATATTTTTTCATGAAATGTCCCTGGTCTACCATATGTATTTTTGAAGAATTCGTGAAAATATTTATTTTGATATTGTTAGTCTAGAAAGGTGTCCTTGATGCTGCTTTTCAAAATGGAATTCTTTCTCATCAAAACTCCATATGTACTTAACCTTATAGTGGCGCTATCTAACGGAATATATATAACTACTTGATGGAATGTTAACTGCCTGTTGTAGAGACACAAGTGTAGAGGACGACCTTTCGAAAGGCCATCGTTATGAATACTCTGCCGAAACAATCTTTCAAAGAATATAACTACTTCTCATAATAAAAATAGATAGTGCTGTACTGTTTTTCAGTTAGTGCATTAAGTAAACTGGAATATCGGGTTTTAATCACAATACATTTAACGTAAGTTTGAAAGTATTCAAGTGTAATGTGATTTGTGTTGTGTGTGAATACATCTTCTTGCTGACTAAAATAACCAAAATATCAATTTTAAACATTTAAAACTTTATGAATATTCTTTTAACCATCCTTGGTAACCTATATTTACTCCCTGTTTAGATGTTTGTAAAATTTACTTTTTTCGTCAAACGTATCGTTTAGGGCATTTTGAAAATTAATTTTTCTTGAAAGTCTTGCGATTTAAGTTTTATATTTTTCAATGGATTGTTAAAAAACCCAAGTTTGCCTTTCTTCTGCATGAAAGAATCTGATTGTTCGAGAGTTGTTGTCCTCCAATGGGACAGCGGTAAATCCACGAAGTTACAATCCTAAAATTCGGAATTCAATTCCCCGCTCGCCCTTTCAGCTGTGGGGGCGTTATAATTGTTACGGTTAATCCCACTATTCGTTGGTAAAAGAATAGCCCAATGGTTGGCGGTGGGTGGT
>NW_013674682.1:10402-17638 GCF_000517525.1 Limulus polyphemus
TCATGAATTTTGTCATGTGACAAGCTAACCGTGCCAGTAATCCATGTAGCTTTTGTAATTCATGAATTTTGTCATGTGACAAGCTAACCGTGCCAGTAATCCATGTAACTTTTGTAATTCATGCATTTTGTCTATTTAATGATGTCTGAAGTATATAATGAATTAAAATGTTGATTTATCAGACAGTGAATCTTGAAGGTAGGGAAATGTGATTGAAAACAAAGTAGCGCCAACTACTGGAATATATAACTCCTACACATCATAAAAATATTCAATCGTTTCTCCAGACGAGTTTCAAAAGTGAAAGTGTAGGAAGTTTATGTTCCATTAGATGGCGTTGGAGTAATTTTCAGTGAGTTGGAATATCTGGATATTTAATCAATACAAATTGACAATAAGACTGAAATTTTTCAAGTATGAAAGTGTAGGAACGTTCTTTTAACCATCCTTGACACTCCTTACTATTTTAAAAGTGAAGATACAGTCCTCGACTGCAAAGGACAAAATCTCAACCACAAGTATTCAGGTTTGTGTATGTTATTCAATATGTATAATTCAAGTGTTATTAACGTACGCCTTGTAGAATTTTGGTTTAAAATTAACGAAGAGAGGATGATGCGTTATAGCAACTTTTCTTTTGTAAAACATATTACATATTCCAAACGATTTTATAGCTCGTCGTCATGCTTCGATTTCTTGATTACTTCGACTTTGTATTACCTACAATATTTATTTTCCATTATAACGCGAACCTCAGTCGTAGGAGTAAGTATAAATCATGAAACAACGAGAATGTGGTGCCACCTTGCCCCTGCCAAATTCCCATTTATTAGTTACATAATCACGATGTATCTAAGTTTCAAACACCCTAGGCCTAACACCAGTTCCAATAAACGTGAACTACAATGTAACTTCAAAAAAGTAGATGATAATGTTGTCGATATGTTTGTCTCTCTTAGGATTAGATACAACACAAATCAGATCAATACTTTATTTATAGTTTGTTCTAGGTTGTCGTTTAAAGCAGCGTTAACTAGATCTTTCCTTTCTGGTCGTTTTTATCCAATACTGCCATTAGGTGGTGCTCTGCACCAGGGTCTCGAAAACTTTCAGTAAACGTATTTTCAATGTATTATAGGACTATTCTTTTTAATAAGTTATGTATCTATATTTCTTTTAACATACCTTATAAAACAGAACTAATGTTTAAATATATTCCATTGTACGTCTCTGCACCAGCGCCACAGAAAACTCGGCTTCGGTTCTACATGTATCAATAAAGTTAGGCTGCTGGCTAGACGATCATGACTTCATATCAGAAAAGCCTTGTAATGTATTGACCATGACTTTAGATTCGAAAAGTCTTGTACTACATTGACCATGACTTTAGGTAAGAAAAGTCTTGTACTTTATTGACCATGACTTTAGGTAAGAAAAGTCTTGCATAATATTGACCATGACTTTAGGTAAGAAAAGTCTTGCATAATATTGACCATGACTTCAGATAAAAGAAAGTTTTCTATTGTATTGTCTGTAACTTCATACTAGAAAAGTTTTGTAATATTGTTACGTCTCTGGTCATTTGTTAATTACTCGTAAAAAATTCTTTCCGAAGAACTTCAGTGATACAAGTCCTTTCTCAAATAAAACTAGTTTATTCTTTCTCAATTCAACTTTGCAATACACTTAATTTCCACAGTCACTTTAACTTAAACACACGCTATAATTTACAACGAACGATTCACGCACTTTACTTCCTACCGCGCTTGACTCTATAATAGGACATTTCCTGATGGAGCAGATGAACTTTATGTGAAGCAGAAGCCAACGAGATGGAGATCAGTATGGAAGAAGATACGTCCCGTAAAATTAAGAGACTTTGTTGAATTTCAATTTTGTGTTTGCAAATTCTGTACATTTAATTAAGTTATTGTTAATTATATATTGGTTTAATGTAAGTAGCTATTGTTTGGGATGAATAATACTGAGGAAGGGGCAGTGTTACGACAGCGGAAGTCACGCGACGTTGGGAGCATGCACGCTGAAGTTTCTAGAAGGATCGTGACTTATCAGGGAACCTCACAAATGTCCCAGCGTTTGCTAGACGCCCTTTTTTAGTATATAAGCCAGAGATAGATTGAAAAGAGATAATTGAATCAAGCGAACAGTAGGCACCGTAAGTGAAGTGTGTGAATTGCTGTGTGTTTATAAAAGTAGTTAAGTTAAAATGACTGTGGAAATTCTGTGTATTACAAAGTTTTATCGAGAAAGAATGAACTAGTTTTAATTAGGAAAGGACTTGTATCACTGAAGTTCCTCAGAAAGAATTTATACCAGAAATTAACAAACGACCAGATATATAACAATAGATAAACCAAATAATAGAAGGAAATAATAAATGAACAACAAACACAAACATAACCATAAAAAATAGAATTTGCTATCTCACAATGCTTCTGAGTGTGGGGTGTGCTATAAGTGGGACAGTAAAATACTACTATCCTATCAAAAAAGAGTAGCCGAACAGTTATTTATACTGGTGGTTAGCTGCCTTCCCGCTTATCTTCAGTTCAAAATTAGGGATGGCTATGTACAGATACCCCCTGGCTCATGTTCACCTTTACACAAAAACTGACACTTCTACAGGTTGACTTACTTCAAGTGAAATCTTCTCTTCTAGTTTTCTGTTTCAAAAGACAATCTCAGTGGATGACCTTTAGCTTGGACTTGTCTTTCTGGATTCTGCTCTGTTCCAATTTTGGTTAGTTGTCTTCATTATCTTTGGCTTCCGACTTTGTTGTCATTGGAAGTCCAACTTTTGGTAGTGTAATTGTCGTGTAGGTATTTTCTGTGGGATTGTTTGAAGCTAGACGTCTAATGTTGCATTTGATTCTGCATGAAATCTGTTCCCAATATGCATTCTTCCTCTATACCATTTGTTCACACATCATTGCTGGAATTTGATGACCATTTGTTGTTTGCGTCAAGTATCTTATTGGTTCATCTCTTAAAGCAATTTCCTAGATGGGTACAACAATGGCAGCCATAGAACCAGAGTCAATCAAAATGCTGCAAGGCATTTTATCAATGGATCAATGAACTAGTGGGCTGGTTTCTTTAAACAATGAATTCCTTATTTCAGATTGGGCAGAAGGAGTATCTTCAATCGAACTTAACCCCTAATGTCCAGTTAATTCCTATTTTTTGATGTCTAATTAGCCCTTCGTTGTTCCTTGGATCTTTTAGGGTCAAGATATCGTCTCCTTTACTTATCATCATTTGTTGACTCATCACAATCTCGGATGTCAATGCCAATATTTTCCATACTTATAGTAGTTTCCTTTTACTTTCATCCCTAAAGTTTTTGTCTGCAGTTTCTGGAAATATGCCTTTTGAGCTCTTTCAGACCCCTGTCAGAGAGAGTGGATATTTCTATATTAGTTTATTAAATAATCTTATAATTTCTGGTTAGTGCTTTTAATTGTTTATGTACAGCTATAAACGATTCAAGTTATATCACCAACTGGACAGCTTCTTATAAAGATGTTCACCTACTTTGTATATCCTCATCCACTATGACATCTTTGAGTCTTGACAGAGTTATGGCTGGTTTGATACTTGCATTCGCCAGTTAAAATTTCTATTTGTTCTATCCTGTCATTGAGTTCTTTTATACTTCAATGATCTTGCTATTAGATTTTCCTGTACATCTCCTATTTTGTTGTTTCTCGGCTTCAATATGTACACCTTGTATGTTTTTCAACATTAGTCTGCATGTTCTTTATGGAGTATTTGATCTTGCATTTGATTAAATTGATCTTTGTTCGTGATTACTCTGTAATTCTCCTTCTTCCAATTCCTCTCTTGACATTCTAACCATTTCTTACTGACCTTTAAGTTTATGGCTCTCTCTTTCAATTTAATGTTTTTTTTCTTTGTGATATCCTTTCCACTGTTTCATCATTTAGAGAAAATGTAAGACCTCACTTCAAGCACGTGACGTCGTTTAGAAGTCGGGTCTTTATTTTTTTAATAAAACTAATCTCACTCTTGACACCAATGTTGAAACGACTTTTATAGTTGGGCAGGTTCTTTTGAATTATTCAGTAAAAAATAAAATAAAAAAGTAATAATAATGATGATGCAAAGTCCAGTGCACTTAACTATAACGAAAGCGTTTTATTTCTTTGACTACAATTTTAAAGCTTATACAAAATCCACGTAACCACAAGCCTAACTTCCTTAATAACGCCAAACACTTGTTTGGTACTTCTCAAGTCACTATTACTTCATTAAAAACAAAAACTCAAAATTTAAAGCTCTGAACTAAGTAACTGGTTGATTCAATGATATAATCAATCAATGATCTACTTACTACTTCAGTATAAATAAAGGTTTTTATGATGCCAAATTCGTTTCTTACACATTCCTCTAGTGACGTCATAGCTTCCTATAGCCAACATTGGTACAAACGTCTGTAGAAAATAAGCTGCTTCATCACTATTAAGGCCCACTCTGGTTTGTTGCTGTTTATTCAGTACGGGTTTTAGTAGCCAACAGATTGGATTATACTTGCTATGTTAGTATTACTTTCTGTTTTTTTATTATTCTTTTCTATATGAATTAGAATTCGTTTTTGGCTCAGTATATTTTTTTGGGGGGTGAGAAGTTTGTTTTTTTTAAAAACAAAACTACATTGGGCTATCTTTTGTTTCTATCGCAATGAACCGAACCTCGGATTTTTGCATTCTAAGTACGCAAACTTGCGTTTGTGCTATCGAGGGATGGAGGGGTTCGTGTTTAGTAAAACTAATGATTACGTCAAGCGCAGTGGCGCTGCATGCCATGTAAGCGAGTCGACAGACAGGACAGACTACTTTACTGTAGGTAACATTGCAGAGACTTACGTACGTCAAAGAGCGCAGTTGCTATCCACACACTATGCAAGTGGACACTTGGACGGGTTATCTCGCTGAAGCCGGGTAATATTGCAACGACTTAAGTATTTACTTGAATCTTCGTCACGTAAGTACGTAATTTACGTCTCACTATCTTCTTAGTAGGTAAGTTTTCGTCACGTAATTTTCGTCTCACTATATTCTTAGTAGGTAAGTTTCGTCACGTAATTTTCGTCTCACTATCTTCTTAGTAGGTATGTTTTCGTCACGTAAGTACGTAATTTTCGTCTCACTATCTTCTTAGTAGGTAAGTTTTCGTCACGTAATTTACATCTCACTCACTATCTTCTTAGTATATATGTTTTCGTCACGTAAGTACGTAATTTACGTCTCACTATCTTCTTATTAGTTATGTTTTCGTCACGTAAAGTACGTAATTTACGTCTCACTATCTTATTAGTAGGTAAGTTTTCGTCACGTAATTTACGTCTCACTATCTTCTTAGTAAGTAAGTTAAGGGGAAGAGCTTTTAAACAAACTAACGATGTTTAACTTAATCACGAGAGCGTTGCGTTTAATATATGCATCATCAGTGAAAAGAAGAATTTAACCCTTCTCCGTTTCTTGTTGTCTTGTGTATGTGTAACACACTAATAGCCGGCTGAGATTTAAAGTGGAACTCACGTTATCTGTAATCAATGTTGCCTGAAACATTTGACAGACAATCAAATTCCTTCTGAGTGAAAATTAAGAACGTACACCTACTAAATCCAGTGCCAACGCGGCCTTTCGGTCAACACCAGAGTTTTTCAGATACAACAGACACATTAATGGTTCAGACACTATTTACATTAGCAGACTGAGTGACGGTAAATGTTACGATGTGAATTGAATTAAGTTGCTGGAGTGTTAACTTTCATCAGATTTATTTATCACACAACAAAACATAATTAGGTTTACTTAAGGATCAACATTTACAGGTTTCATCAGTTCTACTTATCATACACGTGTTGTATGATAAGTAGAACTGATGAAACCTGTAAATGTTGATCCTTTTTTAAACATAATTATGATGTGTTGTATGATAAGTAGAACTGATGAAACCTGTAAATATTGATCCTTTTTTAAGCATAATTATGATGTGTTGTATGATAACTAGAACTGGAGAAACCTATGAATGTTGATCCTTTTTTAAACATAATTATGTTTTGTTGTATGATAAGTAGAACTGATGAAACCTGTAAATGTTGATCCTTTTTTAAACATAATTATGATGTGTTGTATGATAAGTAGAACTGATGAAACCTGTGAATGTTGATCCTTTTTTAACCTAATTATGTTAACATAATTATGTTTAAAAAAGGATCAACATTTACAGGTTTCATCAGTTCTACTTATCATACAACACATCATAATTATGTTTAAAAAAGGATCAACATTCACAGGTTTCATCAGTTCTAGTTATCACACTAAACATTATAAATCAGTTTAATTAACGATCAATATTTACAAATTTCGTCATCTCACAACGATAGACTTACATTATGTATCAAACCGACCATCTCACAACGATACCCAGTAAACTGATTCTAATACCAACAACCCAACACAATAAAACAAAAGATAAATACACAGTAAACTGACACTAATACACACGAACCAACACAATAAAACAAAAGATAAATACACAGTAAACTGACACTAATACACACGAACCAACACAATAAAACAAAAGATAAATACACAGTAAACTGACACTAATACCAACAAACCAAGCGGTAAATACCCTAGTAAACTAACACTAATACCAACAAACCAAGCGGTAAATACCCAGTAAACTAACACTAATACCAACAAACCAAGCGGTAAATACCCCAGTAAACTAACACTAGTACCAACAAACCAAGCGGTAAATACCCCAGTAAACTAACACTAGTACCAACAAACCAAGCGGTAAATACCCCAGTAAACTAACACTAGTACCAACAAACCAAGCGGTAAATACCCAGTAAACTAACACTAGTACCAACAAACCAAGCGGTAAATACCCAGTAAACTAACACTAGTACCAACAAACCAAGCGTTAAATACCCAGTAAACTAACACTAGTACCAACAAACCAAGCGTTAAATACCCAGTAAACTAACACAAGTACCAACAAACCAAGCGGTAAATACTCAGTAAACTAACACTAATACCAACAAACCAAACGGTAAATACCCCAGGAAACTAACACTAGTACCAACAAACCAAGCGGTAAATACCCCAGGAAACTAACACTAGTACCAACAAACCAAGCGGTAAATACCCCAGTAAACTAACACTAGTACCAACAAAC
>NW_013674682.1:18512-19467 GCF_000517525.1 Limulus polyphemus
TAGTAAACTAACACTAATACCAACAAACCAAACGGTAAATACCATAGTAAACTAACACTAATACCAACAAACCAAGCGGTAAATACCCAGTAAACTAACACTAATACCAACAAACCAAGCGGTAAATACCCGGTAAACTAACACTAATACCAACAAACCAAGCGGTAAATACCCGGTAAACTAACACTAATACCAACAAACCAAGCGGTAAATACCCAGTAATTAACACTAATACCAACAAACCAAGCGGTAAATACCCAGTAAACTAACACTAATACCAACAAACCAAGCGATAAATACCCGGTAAACTAACACTAATACCAACAAACCAAGTGGTAAATACCCAGTAAACTAACACTAGTACCAACAAACCAAGCGGTAAATACTCAGTAAACTAACACTAATACCAACAAACCAAACGGTAAATACCCTAGTAAACTAACACTAATACCAACAAACCAAGCGGTAAATACCCAGTAAACTAACACTAATACCAACAAACCAAGCGGTAAATACCCGGTAAACTAACACTAATACCAACAAACCAAGTGGTAAATACCCAGTAAACTAACACTAGTACCAACAAACCAAGCGGTAAATACCCGGTAAACTAACACTAATACCGACAAAAGATGCTAGTCGTCCATGTTGATAACAATCCTATTTATGTCCCCCTTATTTCATTTGGGTGTTAGTGGTTCAGAAACTAGTAACGGATTAACAAGTAAAGTACTACATTAATAGTTCTTATGTTTAATAATAGTTATTACTTAGTATTATCCAACAATATGTAAAATAAACATTAGAACAAATTGTTGAGGATTTTTTTGAAATGCATGGATTTACACGAGTAAGATTATATATAGATATATTAACACTTAACAATTGTTGGAATGCTTAATGTTGATGTTGACTTTGTTATTATTGATAGTAATACTTAACAATTATTGGAATG
>NW_013674682.1:19805-23872 GCF_000517525.1 Limulus polyphemus
CATACGAACTGCATTCTGATCATGGCCGTAACTTCGAATCAGCTGTGTTCCAAGAATGCTGCAAGTTGTTTGGCATCCGAAAGACCAGGACAACGCCACTTCACCCACAGTCTGATGGGATGGTAGAAAAGTAGAACTGGACATTGGGACAGGAATTGGCAAAGTTTTGTAATAGCCGTCAAGATGACTGGAATTTCTTACTCCCTCCACTGTTGATGGCCTATAGGACAGCAGAGCATGAAGCCACTGGATACACTATAGCAAAGTTGATGTTTGGTCGGGAACTTCGGTTGCCAGTGGATCTGTTAACAGGACGCCCACCTTATGAAGAGTTGCCTGAAAATGTGTCAGAGTTTGTGAAAGTGTTATCGGAAAGGATGGATGATATTCACCATCAAGTACGTTCAAACTTGAAAACGTCTGCTGATTCGATGAAGTTATCTTATGATAAGAAGTTTACTGAAGTCAGCTTTGTACCAGGAGACAAGATGTGGTTGTATAATCCCAGAAAGACCAAAGGGAAGTCTCCTAAGTTGTCTTCTCCAGGGGAAGGCCCATATGATATAGTGGATCATCTCTCAGACGTGACTTTCCGGATAAAATGTGGTCGGCGAGGAAAGCCAAAGGTGGTGCATGCCAACAGGCTTTGGTGTTATCATGGTCCAGGACATTTTAGTTGGGACAAAATGAACATCAGAACAAATGACGCTGCTGAAGACGTGTCACCTGAAAAAGCCACTGTCAAAGAGGGAACTCTACCCGGTTTTTAGAAGGGAAATAGTGAAGCCCTTGTTGAAGTTAATACCACTGATGTGACTGTTATCAATGATAGGACGTTTCCTGATGAAGCAGGTGAACCCCACATGAAGCAGAAGCCAACGAGACGGAGACCAGTACAGAAGAAGATACGTCCTGTAAAATTAAGAGACTTTGTTGAAGTTTAATTTTGTGTTTGTAAATTCTGTACATTTAATTAAGTTATTGTTAATTGTTTATTGGTTTAATGGAAGTGGCTATTGTTCGGGATGAACAATTCTAAGGAAGGGGCAGTGTTACGACAGCGGAGGTCACGTGAACCTAGTAACACGTCGCGCGTTTCTAGAACCGCCTTTCGATGGCTAATATCTACTACATCTGTTTATGTATCACCTTGTATATCTATCACTCACCTTACGATGGTTAATATCTACTACATATGTTTATGTATCAACTTGTATATCTATCACTCACCTTACGATGGTTAATATCTACTACATATGTTTATGTATCAACTTGTATATCTATCGCTCACCTTTCGATGACTAATATCCACTACATTTGTTTATGTATCACCTTGTATATCTATCACTCACCTTTCGATGGCCAATATCCACTATATCTGTTTATGTATCAACTTGTATATCTATCGCTCACATTTCGATGGCTAATATCCACTACATCTGTTTATGTATCACCTTGTTTATTTATCATTCACCTTTCGATGGTGAATATCCACTACTTTTTGTGTATTTGTAAGACATAGTATCATATCCTAATATTTACTGAATACTGAGGGCGATATAAAGAAATATTTCCCCTTAAACAAGGGTGATCATTAGTCTCTTTCTCTCTCTCTCTAATTTCTATTATTCTGTTTACTGTCATGTAGTAAATTCATATATAAACAAATAGATATGTGTTTCACTTTCAACTAATTTTGTTATCTAGGAATATGGCAACATGACGAACCCCTTGCTTTGCTCATGTCTTTTTCGGGTGGTGCTCCCCCTGGTGTTACTTACAGGTAAGAAGTTATAGTAGTTTTATGAATGTGTTGTTTGTAACATATATTCGTATACACGAGGTCGTATGATCTGTGTACGGTTCACCTGGTGGTAGATATTAATTGTATCAAATGATTGATATTCAGATAAGGTATCAGTTATCTCATTCCTACACGTAAGAGCGGTAGTAACCGATCTTTGGTCAGTGCTGAGAAACACTAAAGTAAAACATTACTAAATATCGTTTCTCTCGATAAAAATTGGTCAGTCGAAGAGTATTTACAGAAATGTTGGCCTCTAGATGTCTGGAATAAAAGGTATAGTTAATAATATAGTTGTTTAGAAGGAAGGGTATTGCATGCAGTAATAATAATTATTAACCTTAGAAGTGCAGAATAAAAATATCGCCAACAATATTCATTATGACTTTTAGTTGTCCAGAAGAAACAGTATCGCATGCAATGATATTCATTATTAATCCTAGTTCTCCAGAAGAAATTGTATCCAACAATACTCACTGCTATTCTTAAATATCCAGAAGAAAACGTGTAGCCAACAATATTAATTTACTTATGAATTTATTTTCCTCACCAAAACGTGAATTTCTGCGACGTAGAGGCCTAACCAATTCCTTGGTTCCTATACATCAAAAAAACCAAACAATATTGTTTACTTATCTATCCAAATAAATTTATAAAGATTTCTATGTAGTCAGGATTTATCTGAAGTTTTGAATTTGATCAAGGTTTAATGTTTCTCAAGTAGAATAAAAAGTAAATGTTTATTTTAAAATTGTTTTAAAACATTGTCCGAAGTATATATTGTATTCAGGACTAGATATTTTGGTTATATTATAGATTCATTTCATTTTCACTAACGGTAAAATCTAAAATATGATCTGGTGGATTAAGGACTCAAAAACTCCATAAATATATATTTTGGGTTTAGATAGTATGGAAGATAGATTAAATTTTGGATATATGGATCAGATAATCTAACTTCAACCAGTAAATACACCTGTTTCTCGTATAGAAAGCTAGTTAACAAGTACCTCACCATCAGCATTAATTTCTGGTATGGAAACCTCAAAAAATTTACTCTACTTACATTGTTATCTCGTAAACAAAGATCCAGCATCGAGATAAAATTCTTATAGAAAAATTCTGCATCTAAAATACAGAGTTAAGTACGTCATATAAAATGATTTTAATATACAAGTCACGCAATAATCACAGACAATATGAAGTCACGATGAAACTCAATCTATCAGTACTACATTTTGACAATGTTTGACATTCGTAGATAGTGTAATGGCACAGAAAATTGGCTGCTTTCGGGAAGGGTATTGTTACGCCTCCGTTCGTTAGTTAATTTTCCGTAAAAATTATTTCCGAAGAAACTTTAGCGATACAAGTCCTTTCTTAAATAAAACTGGTTTATTCTTGACCGTCTTATATGTACAAGAATACCGAAATCTAGTAACCTCCCGAGGCTTCATGAACTTACTTTGTATATCTATCACTCACCTTTCGATGGCTAATATCTACTACATCTGTTTATGTATCACCTTGTATATCTATCACCCTACTACATCTGTTTATGTATCACTTTATATATCTATCACTCACCTTTCGATGACTAATATCTACTACATCTGTTTATGTATCACTTTATATATCTATCACTCACCTTTCGATGACTAATATCTACTACATCTGTTTATGTATCACTTTATATATCTATCACTCACCTTACGATGGTTAATATCTACTACATATGTTTATGTATCACCTTGTATATCTATCACTCACCTTTCGATGGCTAATATCCACTACATCTGTTTATGTATCACTTTGTATATCTATCGCTCACCTTTCTATGGCTAATATCCACTACATCTGTTTATGTATCACTTTGTATATCTATCGCTCACCTTTCTATGGCTAATATCCACTACATCTGTTTATGTATTACTTTGTATATCTATCACTCACCTTTCGATGGCTAATATCTACTACATCTGTTTATGTAAATATTAAAAATGAGTAATAGATACGTAAATGTAGTGAAGATTAACCATCGAAAGGTGACTGGAAGATGTTTTCAATACCAACAAAGTCAACATCAACATCAAACAATCCAATAATTGTTGAGTGTTACTGTCGATAACAACAAAGTCAACATTAAAAGTTCCAATAATTGTTAAGTGTTACTATCAATAACAACAAAGTCAACATCAACATTCCAATAATTGTTGAGTGTTACTATCAATAACAACAAAGTCAACATCAACATCAAAAGTTC
>NW_013674682.1:24757-27322 GCF_000517525.1 Limulus polyphemus
GTTCTAGAAGCGCGTGACGTGTTACTACAGTCACGTGACCTCCGCTGTCGTAACAGTATGTAACAACCCTTTCTAAAGAAAAATATTCATACACTTAGATCATAAAGGTGTGTTAAAATCGTGGATTTAGAATTTCCAAGAGGAGTATATCCCTTGTACTTAATAGCAGTGGAAAACAGAGGAATAGAATAATATGGATTAATTTGGGGTAACAGAACCATCTTCAAATAGAGATGAGGCAAGTCGTACCCCAACAATGGAAAGCAAAATGCAGTATATTGTAATAGATCAGAATCCACGTACACAAAGACTGACCACGAGCAAAAAATGTCAAAATTTGGTTGGCTTGCTGCTTTTCTTGGCCTGGCATGCCCTGGTGGTAAGGTGTTCGACTCGCAATCTACGGATTGCGAGTTCGAATTTACCACCGGACATGTTCCCCTTTTTAACGTCTTGCGGGCGTTATAATGTGACGGTCAATTCCACTATTCGATAAGAGCATCTCAATAGTGGCCGATGGGTAGTGTTTCTTTAAATGGTTTCCCTCTAGTCTATCACTGCTAAACTAGGGACGGCTAGCGCAGATATCTCCTAGGTAGGTTTGCGTGAGAACTCTAAAACAAACCTTTTTTTTTTAGAAAAGTGTATTCACAACTCACCTTTAAAAAACAACAACTTATTGGCGAAATAATTTGTCGGAAGTACGAGTATATAACAATTAAGCCTTTCCTTCGTGAAAATTGATCCAAGTTATTCTTTACTTTAAAAAATAGAAAATGTAACTATTGTTAAATATAATTATAGGCTTACGGGGAGATAAACACGAAGAAAATAGGGTGTTCACGCCATGATTTTGAACCAACATTAAAAGGACGACAAACTAAACAAGTCTTAGACGTATCGCTATGACAACCAGATGTTTTCGTACTGTTGTGTTTTTGGTAAAATGTCTTTCCCTTTCACAGGAAACGGTGGGAAAATATG
The DNA here is from genome assembly GCF_000517525.1 of Limulus polyphemus. Lineage (NCBI taxonomy): Eukaryota > Metazoa > Arthropoda > Merostomata > Xiphosura > Limulidae > Limulus > Limulus polyphemus. The sequence continues at coordinate 25,742 of NW_013674682.1, forward strand.
CAGCAAAACGTGAGACAGGCTATGATGTCATATTGAACTTTATAAAGGTGTATCTATATGCCGTATTTACATGAGTATCTACGAATGTATGGCTATATATATATATACATGTGTGTGTGAGTATTTCGAGAGAATTTTCTCTTCCTTTTCGACTTGATAATACTGTACAAGTTCAATGACCCTTCTAAGTATCGTGACGTCACATGCTTAGATCATTAATCGTTTGCTTTACGTAGAAAGGGCGTGGCATTTGTCCTGACACTAAAGTAGGCTTACACGTTACTAACAGCGATGATTGGTTATGAGTAACGTGACTTAAGTCCTAACGTGTAGATTGTACAACTATCCGTACTGTGTATCTCACACTGTCCACGTGTTTAGCTACCTAACACTTCGTGTCACTCTCCATAGCCCCCTAGTAAGTCCGCGTACTTATAACGCTAAAAACCGAGTCAATACAGATAGCCCATTGTGTAGCTTTGTGCTTAACTACAAACAAGCTCACTCTTCATATATCTCACACTGCCATAGCTGAATTAATATCACAGGGCTCAGTCCCATTTCCTAAGGAGTCCCATGTTATTAATTTACATTCTTGCATGGGTAGCTATCTTAACTTTTAGGATTTCACTAAAAAAACTGCTTTTAATATATTTTTTAGTTTAAGTGAGTTTCGAAACAACCAATCTTTAGACATTTTATACAGCTATACTTTTACATTGTTTACACTGTGAATATATATTGTTGCGTCATCGAGGTCACGTGACTGGTGTGGCGCCACCTATTTTCTAGAACTATCCTGTACCTTGGCGAATGCTCCAGCATTTACTAGATATAGGATAGGCTGGTATATAAAAGAGGGTGACAACGTGACGGGATAATAATGTGTGTGTAGATAGTGAGTAATTGAACTGCAGTCAGAAGTATTGTTGACGTTCGTTGATATAGCGTTTGTTTTAGCGTGATTGTTGAAAATAAGTGTATCGTAAAGTTGTATTCGGAAAGAATAAACCAGTTTTATTAAGTAAGGATTTGTGTCGCTAAAGTTTCATCAGAACGAAGTTACGGAAAGTTAATTAACAAACGGAGACGTAACAAATTGGTGTCAGAGAGTGGGACAGAAAAAAAAAGGAAACGAGAAGCGGCAAATCAAACTACAGCCTAGCAGACTTGATGGCAGCAATACACGAACAGCAAAAGAAACAAGAAGAACGAGAAGAGAAATTACAACAGTTGTTAGAGGAAAAAGAAAAGAAACAAGAAGAACGAGAAATTAAACAAGAAAAGAAACAAGAAGAACGAGAAATTAAACAAGAAGAGAAATTACAGCAGTTGTTGGAGGAAAAAGAAAAGAAACAAGAAGAGAGACAACAGCAGTTGCAAGAAAATCTGCAACAGTGGCAGCTCGAACAGCAAAATGAACAAGAAGAAAGATTACAGCAGTGGCAAGAAAACCTGCAACAGTGGCAGCTCGAACAACAAAATAAATAAGAAGAACGAGAAAAGAAACAAGAAGAGAGACTACAGCAGTGGCAACTGGAACAAGAAAGGAAACAAGAAGTACAAATGGAAAACATTAGT
>NW_013674683.1:0-20953 GCF_000517525.1 Limulus polyphemus
CTTTATATGAAGAGTCTCTACGTTCTATCGTTGCATTTATTGCCTTATATGAAGAGTCTCTACGTTCTATCGTTGCATTTATTGCCTTATATGAAGAGTCTCTACGTTCTATCGTTGCATTTATTTCTATATATGATGAGTCTCTACGTTCTGTTATTGCATTTATTTCTTTATATGAAGAGCCTCTACATTCTGTCGTTGTACTTATTTCTTTATATGAAGAGTCTCTACATTCTCTCGTTACATTTATTTCTTTATATGAAGATTCTCTACGTTCTATCGTTGCATTTATTTCTTTATATGAAGAGTCTCCACGTTCTATCGTTGCATTTATTTCTTCACATGAAAAAATTTTTTGTTATACGCAGTTTATAGACCTTTTTTGGGTGTGGTTTATAATCAATTTTGATATGTATTTTTGAACTGCATAACGTTTCACTACGAAATAAATGTTAGACTTTCTGGTATTTGTGGACTAAAACACTAAACCTAAATCTGGGAAAGTTAAATATCTGCACAGGTATCCCTGATTTCAAGATCCAGTTTTTACTTGGGTTTTTTTTTTCAGCATAATATTTTCAACAGCTGTTATAATGCCATATTAAAAGCTATAACTGAAGATATGTTCAGACTGAGGCTTGATTGAAATACTCAGAGCCCCTAATGTCCTTCATTAGTAATTTTATCTGAACCAATCTTCTTGGTTTTTCAAATAAATCAGAAAGTTGCTGTGTTTTATTGTTTTCTCTGCTTTATTGGTTTTTTTTTCTTCCTCCCACAGCCTTCTCCAGTGGGTACCGATATCACTATGACTACCACGGCAGACTGTTGGCTGGACTCCCTACTGTACATGGTCAGTATTCCGGACTCGAGATTTGGGCTGACCTGAAATTGCATTCAGTCGCCTCTCAGTCGAATTATGCCTTGAAGACATTTATTTTAAAGGTAAGTAACAGAGTAATAAAACATTACAGAAATAACTATGAGAAGACCATATGTATTAGAAATGTGTGATTCGAGGCAATTATTACATTAGTAACTACTTGATTCATGGAATAAAGTCCTAAAAATGGTTACATATCAAACAAACAATAAGTACATATTTAATTTCTGAAAAATAAAGAACAAACTTTATAATCGTTAAAACTCGGTCCGTTATAAAAAGATATTAAAATTCTACAGCAAAATGCGCTCTACTTAGTTTATAAAAACGTATTTCAACAAAGGTACTGAAAAACATTTGGTATTTTTTTGTTGTTGAAAAATTGTATTTAAAAAAAAAGACCATATGTAGCCTAGTGGTTAGCGTGCTGGGCTGCGGATAGACAAGTCCAAGGTTCGAGATGTGATGTTATTAGCCACAATGTGCAGTTTCAGCTATGAGCGTTCATTACGAAAATGATAGTAAAGCCCGTCATTCAGTTCCAAGAACCAAACTGAACCCTTATGGCGGCAAAAGCTACGAGCTGGCTACCTTCCCATGTATTCAGTAGTTCAAAATTAACGACTGCGATAATTCTGACCAGGCCGTTTAACCATATGTACATAAAATGCTAGAATAGGTCGACTTGAATACCCAATTCACTGACGGCATACCCAGTAGGTGCGCTTGTATTGAATGACGTCACTTCCATTTGTCCCAGATATGGTGTTCTCTAGTGGATGCAGCCATATTGGATAAAATCATGGCTAATTATCTATATATACATAATCATTAATTAACTGTTCCTCATACAATGATGGATGACCTTATCTATAATCCATATTCATAACCATTATTAATTACACTCTGGCACAAGAACATGCCCTGACATGTTGGGTGACGTCATCATTAATGATAATTTTATTTATCATACATCATCACTCAGTAAATAGATCATGATGGATCATGTCATTTATATTAATCACTATATAGGTTATTAATGATTTCCAGTAGTTATACAGTCTTAATACTCTCTCAGACAATGGAAGACGTCCAGGTTCTAGCTTTTGAATGCATAGTCATAATTTACCAAACATAATCAGAAGTTAATTACCCATCATTCCTCTGGTACTAAGTGCAGAAGGCTGAGTGATATCATTACTATTGGTGCCATATAGAACATGTATTGACAAGGCTCAACATTAGTAAGTATGGCGTAAGTAATTAGCACAATAGCTTACCATTTCTCTGGTACCCAAACACGTCCAAACATGTGGAATGACCTCATTACCATTCCAATAGAACAAATCCCAACTTGCTTGATCATTGGTTACCTCATGGATAGGTCCTCCTTGATTCGTTGAATTTCAGAACATAATGAATCGGGAAAGACCGTCCATGACTGTTTTTCAACTTCAATTTAAGCCATACCGCCACGTCATGGCATCTTCCTATGGTATGATCATCGAACTTTGTTTAATGTCATGTCAAAATCAGAGGTTCTCTGGGTAGAAAGTGATCAATCACCAAAGAACAGAGGAAAAACAAATTTACCCAACAAAAAGAAGTAAAAGGCTTTGGCTCGCATCAGTAACATTTAGACTCACTCACCCACACTTCAACTGAATTCTAGCTAGTGAAAGAATTTGTTTCTTCCTGAACTTCAATGAAATGAATATAAACTAAACGTATAAAAAATCAACTATGATCTATTGATCAAATAGGTCTAATTTGCACTAAATATATATATAATACCATATAATGGCACCTACCCAGTGTATTTGACAAATACAAACCAGGAAAACCGAGGCAAACAAGATAACTGAGACTGGTCGTTCCTGGTAGGGTAATGTATCTATCTATCACGTTATCCATGAATCTAAAACCTGGATCAGTATGATCAGTGCTATCCATGAATCTAAAACCTGGATCAGTATGATCAGTGCTATCCATGAATCTAAAACCTGGATCAGTATGATCAGTGCTATCCATGAATTTAAAACCTGGATCAGTATGATCAGTGCTATCCATGAATCTAAAACCTGGATCAGTATGATCAGTGCGTTGAAAATCACATGTATTGATAAGATATCATGATTTAAACTTGAATACTTTATTTCTGTATTATTGTGTTGTATCACACACAAATTTACTGTTAGAATGTCATGACTTCAACTAGAATAACTTATGTCTATATTGTTCTATTGTATCACACACAAATGTATTGTTAAGATATCATGATTTAAACTTGAATACTTTATTTCTGTATTATTGTGTTGTATCACACACAAATTTATTGTTAGAATGTCATGACTTCAACTAGAATAACTTATGTCTATATTGTTCTATTGTATCACACACACAAATGTATTATTAAAATGTCATGCTTCAATTCGAATAACTTATTTCTGCATTTTTGTATTGTATCACACACACACACACACACGTGTATTTTAAAAATATCATGAAATCAACTAGAATAATTTATTTCTTTATTGTAGCATACATATGTATTGTTAAAGTACCATGACTTCAATTAGAATAACTTATTTCTGTATTGTTATATCGTATCACACATTCATGTATTTTTAAAGTACCATGACTTCAACCAGAATAGCTTATTTCATTATTGTATCATACCCATGTATTTGTTAATATACCATGACTTCAACTAGAATAACTTATTTCATTATTGTATCATACCCATGTATTTGTTAATATACCATGACTTCAACTAGAATAACTTATTTCTGTGTTGGTATTGTATTATACACATGTATTGTAAAGATGGCAGGATTTCGACTATAATAGATTATTTCTGTATCGTGGTATCGTTATTTTAAAACATAAGAATGACCTAAATCCTTATAGTTTGAAATTTATGTATAAAATAGTACAATATTCAATTTGTCGGTAACCTTGCATTGTTAATGTGTATATGATAGGTGTTTTACATTTTAAAATACATGTATTTATTTCCTGACGATCTCACTAAAGGTCACAAGATTATTTTTGGTCATCAATTAATCAAAACATAATGAAAAGAACATATTCTTCAAATCTGAAACATTAAATTTAAACATGAAAGTTAAGGTGACTGAGTATTTTTTTTTTTTTGCTTTTTGATAAAGGTTATTTAAAAATAAAAGAATGCAAACATTAAGGCTTGTAAAAATACTCAAATGTTTTTTTCTAATAGCTGGATAACGTTCGAGTAGCTAAACTCCACCGACGTATCTCTGATCCATACCATACAGAGGTACACAAAGAGTATACAGGGTCTTCAGTATACCAGCAAAAACTCTCGAAACCAGTGACAGTCTATATGGAGGAAAATATGGTAAGTAGATGGACATTAGATTCCCTTAGTCATCTGGTATACTGTACGAATCGTTCTTTCTTCTTCTTCTTCTACTTTGTAGTGCGCAGCAATTTGTAGATAACGTTACAGTAAAAAAAAGTGTAATATTATCTTCACATAAAAGTAAAATGAATAAAATACTATTGGAATGTTCTAAAAACAGAAGGAAAAAGTTATTATTATGCGGCAGTCTTTGTCTTTTTTGGTTTTGCTAGGTTAAGGACCGTTTTCAGATTTCTCTTACGTGTACCATTCTTCAGGCTGTGCTGATTAGAATATTTCTTACTTTAAATGGTCTCATCAGAAGTCGATAGTAATATATAAATATCATTAAAAACTAATGCGCTTTTAGACATTGATTAAAGAATCTGATTTAAATTTAGCAGATGAGTTTTTTTTAATGATGAACACAAACAGCCCATTGTGCAGTTTTCTGCTTAATAACAAACAAATTTTCTGTGCAACCTGAATTGACTTAGAAAAATAGTTTAAGTAAATCCTCACTAGTGGCGCTAAAAAGTTGCCACGAAATGGGCTATTGGTGCTGTGCCCACTACGGGTATCGAAACCTAGTTTGTAGAATTATAAGCCTTCAAACTTACCTTTGAGCCACTGGAGGCGTTAATAAATAAATATATCTATCAATTTGTGATAGAATGTATCTTTTAAACCTTTTAAGTCTCATACAATCAGTTTAGTTAGTTTTTTTTTTACTTTAATATGTACATTGATCTATTCTTCTGAAGCAAAGGGCATTGAAATAAAGTAAAAACTGAAGCTAAGGGCGTTTAAATAAAGTAAAAAACTGAAGCTAAGGGCGTTGAAATAAAGGAAAATATCTGGAGCTAGGGCATTGAAATAAAGTAAAAAACTGAAGCTAAGGGTGTTGAAATAAAGTAAAAAATCTGGAGCTAAGGGCATTGAAATAAAGTAAAAAACTGAAGCTAAGGGCGTTGAAATAAAGGAAAATACCTGGAGCTAGGGCATTGAAATAAAGTAAAAAACTGAAGCAAAGGGCATTGAAATAAAGTAAAAAACTGAAGCTAAGGGTGTTGAAATAAAGTAAAAAATCTGGAGCTAAAGGCATTGAAATAAAGTAAAAAAATCTGTACCTAAGGGCATTGAAATAAAGTAAAAAATGTAATATTTAAAGTCATCGTTCCAAATACACTACTAATGTAGTTGGACACTCGTTTTTTTGTTCACACTATTAACTTTGATATTTTATTATTTTGAATATAATTTCAAAGCAAATATTTATAAAGACACAGCTGTTGACATCTATAAGAGTCAGTAAGAATAACATATTGATACTTGAAGTGATTTATTAGTAAAAGTAATAGACTCTGAATAAAAAGCTAAAATATTCAGGTGAGCCTAAGATAATACAAAACAAATATTTTACACAGCTCATAATTATATCTTTCGAGATTATCCAAAATTCCCAACATAGCTTGAAATTAAAATATAATCATTCGAAACTGGTGGATCTGAAATTTATCGATTTCAGCTCCTTACACGTTTTTATCATGTTCCTATTCAACCAAACACTTAACAATAAATATGTTGAAGCTAATTCCTCTGTTGAAATTAGAACTTTTGAAATGATTTATTTAGTGTCTTGATTTGTTTTAAATAAGTATTCAGCATAGACTGCACTTCCTCTATTGAAACCTACAGGTTAATCATATTGAAGCTGAGCAGACGGATCCCACTTGGTCAGTGAATGTGAAGAAGTCAATTTTGAGTATAATCCAGACGAAACTAGTCCCGAAGAATCCGGATGTGTCCCCCTTTGAAAAGGATGTCCCGTTGACAGACAACGACGCTACAATCTACAAAGTGTACGAAGTAAGCTCTAGCTTTACTGAAGTGTTTATCTTTTAGTAAGTTCAGTCCTGAAGAATTATTAATGTTCGACTGATGTGTTGCATATTAAGTACGACTATACTTCCAGGTATTATCAAGCGCAGTAGACATGCTTGTTGACATCCCGTACTTGGCTGGTTGTACTTATGGTTGAATCATGTAACCTCAACTAGATAAAGAAATCTGTTTTAAACCCTACATGGTACGATTTTAAGAAATCTGTTTAAAACCCTACATGGTACAATTTTAAGAAATCTGTTTAAAACCATACATGGTACGATTTTAAGAAATCTGTTTAAAACCATACATGGTACGATTTTAAGAACTCTGTTTAAAACCATACATGGTACGATTTAAAGAAATCTGTTTAAAAACCTACATGGTACAATTTTATGAAATCTGTTTAAAAACCTACATGGTACAATTTTAAGAAATCTATTTAAAAACCTACAGGGTACAATTTTAAGAAATATATTTAAAAACCTACAGGGTACAATTTTAAGAAATATATTTAAAACCCTACATGGTACAATTTTAAGAAATCTGTTTAAACACCTACATGGTACAATTTTAAGAAATCTGTTTAAAACCTTACATGGTACAATTTTACATACTTTTTCATTTCTATGAAAAATAGAGCTCCATATCAACTTTTAAATGTATTATCCCAGTTATTCATTACAAACATACTCAGTTCTTTATCCCAGTTATCCATTACAAACATACTCAGTTCTTTATCCCAGTTATCCATTACAAACATACTCAGTTCTTTATCCCAGTTATCTGTGACGTGCACACACAGTTCTCTACCCCAGTTATATATAAAACAAAGTTCTCTACCCCAGTTATATATAAAACACAGTTCTCTACCCCAGTTATATATAAAACACAGTTACTCTACCCCAGTTATATATAACACACAGTTCTCTACCCCAGTTTATATAACACACAGTTCTCTACCCCAGTTATATATAACACACAGTTCTCTACCCCAGTTATATATAAAACAAAGTTATTTACCCTAGTTATGTGTAACACATATTGTTTATTATCCCAGTTACCTGTGACACCCCAGTTCTCTACCCCAGTTATATGTAACACAAAACTCTTTACCCCAGTTATATATAATACACATTTCTTTACTCCAGTTATATGTAACACAAAGTTCTTTACCCCAGTTATATGTACCACAAATTTCTTTACCCCAGTTATGTGTAACACACATAGTTCATTATCCCAGTTATCTGTGATACACACAATTATTTATCCAAGTTGTATGTAGCACGCTGTTATTTAACCCAGTTACTGTATTTGCCCGAATATATTGCGCCTTTTCTTTTTCATCCAAATAACTCCCAAAAAATCGACTGCGCATTATATTTGCGCACGTTCAATTCTGACTAGAAGCTACCATCTAAAATCATTCAAGCATAATTAACTGCTTGAAAAATAAAATTGCCTATCCAATGTAACGGATGGGGTGGATGATGGGCATCGGAAGAAGATGAAGCAAAGGATATAGGAAGCAAATCCGATAAATGCGATGAATCCAATGGTAGCGATGACGAAGATTTATATGAAGATGAATGATTGTATTACTTTTCAATAAATTTTCTAAAATTGACACGTAAAAAGAATTTCAATGAAAGACTTCCAAAAATGTTACATTGATAGTTGTTTATTGTATTTAGAAATTATTCAATACATTCTGTACAACTGATGTGTAAAAAAACAAATTTTCTTCAATCTAACCTTTCAAAATTGGGTGCGCATTATATTCGGGCAAATACGGGCATAAACTCACTGTCTCAGTAATCTGTGGCACAAGGTTTTCAGAATTAGTTAGCTATTACAGTGTCTGAGTCAGCTGTCACTCAGAACTAGTTTTTACTATGAATAACATACTGTCTCGTTTTCCTGGGACACAGGGTTAGTTTTTAATACGAATAACACACTGAGGCACATTTAGGGGACAGATTAGTTTTTACTATGAATAAAACACTGAGACACATTTAGGGGACAGATTAATTTTACTATGAATAACACACTGAGACATTTAGATTAGTTTTTACTATGAATAAAACACTGAGATACATTTAGGGGACAGAAGATTAGTTTTTACTATGAATAACACACTGAGGTACATTTAGGGGACAAAAGATTAGTTTTACTATGAATAAAACACTGAGATACATTTAGGGGACAAAAGATTAGTTTTTACTGTGAATAATACTTTTTTTCACTTCTCTAGGGCACAAGGTTAGGGTGCACTAATAATAATACATTGTCTCTATTTTTCGTAGGGGAAAGGTGTAGTTTTTACTTTAACTTAACCCTAGTTTAAAGTCACAGGGATAGTTTTTTACTACAGATAACCCATTGTCTCACTTTTCTTTACCCAGGGTTATTTTTTACTATAAATAGAAAATTTTCCCACTTTTATGGGACACGTGCTTAGCTTATACCAGGAATAAAATATTGTCCCACTTTTCTGGGACAATGAGTTAGCTTTTGCTTTGAATAACATACCGTCTCACGTTACTGGGACACAGGGTAGGTTTTAAAATGAATGGCAAATTGTCACACTTTTGTGCATCATTTTTCTGCTCTAAACTAATCTCAGTTTCAAGTCACAGATATACCTTTTACAACAAATAACATGATGTTTCAGTTTTAGGGGACAAAAGGTTAGTTTTAACTAATAATAACATTTTGTCTCAATTTTCTAAGACAGGGTTAGCTTTTACTTATAATAACACATTATCTTATTTTCCTGGTAGACGGAGTAACTTTTTCGGTGGATGAGATACCGTTTTACTTTTATAGAACAAGGGTTTAGTTTTTACTATAAATTAATTTTCTTCTCTCTTTTGTAGAATAAAGGTGTGGTTTTTACTACAAATAACACACTATATCACTTTTCTGGATATAGGGTTAGTTTTTACCAGGAATAATGCATTTTCTAATATTGTTATGAGACACAGGGTTAGCTTATACTATGAATAAAACATTATTTCACTATTCTGGTTAGATTGTACCATGGATAACACAAAGTTGACTTTTATTATGACCTCACTTTTGAGGGACACGTTTTTTAATATGAATACCATGTCCCACTTTTCTAGCACACAATATTAGATTTTACTTTGTTATATACAATATCTCATTTTTCTGGGAAACAGGTTTACTTTTATTAAAAAAAATATTGTCTCATTTTTTGGGACACAGGGTCAGTTTTAATATTGATAACACCTTGTTTTGCTTTTGTGGGATACGGTGTTAGCTTTTGCTATGAATAACACTCAGTTTTACTTTCTGGTACACTTTTCTGCTAATATTATTAACACAGTGTGTCAGTTTTTTTGTTTTTTTATTATCTATAACACATTATCTAACATATCTTATTTTCTAGAACACAGTATTGAGTTTTATCATGTATAATACAATGTCTCACTTTTCTAGAACACAGTATTGAGTTTTATCATGAATAATACAATGTCTCACTTTTCTAGAACACAGTATTGAGTTTTATCATGAATAATACAATGTCTCACTTTTCTAGAACAAGTATTAAGTTTTATCATGTATAATACAATGTCTCACTTTTCTAGAACACAGTATTGAGTTTTATCATGAATAATACAATGTCTCACTTTTCTAGAACACAGTATTGAGTTTTATCATGTATAATACAATGTCTCACTTTTCTAGAACACAGTATTGAGTTTTATCATGTATAATACAATGTCTCACTTTTCTAGAACACAGTATTAAGTTTTTATTATAAATAAACTAATATCTCCTTTTCAGGGACAGAGGGTTGTTCAGTTACAATATATAACTCATTATTCCACTAATAGTAGAAGTATTTTTTATCTTAAGTTATTTTTGAGAAACTTTCAAACTTCAATCTCTACGAGTAACAATAATAATGACCTAAATTATGTCTATTTTACCTTCCAACAGAATGGTATTGGTGGGAATTGTGAAACGTGGTACCAAATCCAGTCTATTCAATCTCCTGACTTCCCCAGTTACGGTCCTGTTTTGAACATCACAAAGACAAGAGACTATAAACACTGTATCCATAGGCCTGCGTATGTTCATCATAATCATGATATTCGTGGATGTGCATGGGTTTGTTCTCATAGCCCAAATATGATCCCTCTTCACACACATTCTAATTATCTTCATCACCCATTTTCGGAATGTATAGGATGTCCAAAAGGGTATGAAACGGTAAGTTATAACTAAAGAAATCGCAGAAGTCACATTATAAGTTGAATTAAATTAAACATTGATAACTTTGTTAACAAATTTTACTCCTTACAAGCTACCAGTGCCTTAAACAGTTTGAATTCTATATCTACTAGTTAACTGTTATTATAATAATAAACTATAGTCATAACTTTTTGAAAATGAAATATTTTAACTGTTTTATTATTTATACGACATATATTTGTGGATTTATTTGTTCTCGTATATTTTCATTTATACAGGACAGTATTCTTGCCAAATCATATTCTCACACGAAGTACAATGTTAGTGGTACATTGAACAACATGACGATTGAGCAGATTTACAGTTATGGGAAGACTGTATATCCTGCCTACGGCGACGAACTTGAGGTCATCTCTCAGTAAGTGAACTTTCAAATAGAAACAATAAACGAAGAGGTACAGTTTTATATTTCTTAATATAAGCTTAGCTGCGTTGATTCACACATATTTTAGATTTGTTGTTTGTTTGTTTTTACACCACGCGTAATTAATTAAAATATTTAGTCGTAGCTGATGACTGGTTGTTCGACCATCATCACAAGCTCTCACGGTAAAAATCAGTCCCCTCGTGATACAGCTGTAATTTTACAGACGATAAAATTCGAGGCTCGTTCTCTGCGGTAGAGACCGCAGATGGCCCAAAGTAGATTTTCTTTATAAACAAACATTGAAAAAGTTGTTTTGAAAATTAGATTTCATTTAAACAGGTGACAACTCTATAGTACGAAATACTTACAAACTATCAATATACATCTACTTTCGATACAAAATTTATTTTACAGTATTAGCCATTGTCTATTAATCCACAAACTTTACAAAGTCCATAAACTTTACATACGAATAGTCAAATCATAGCCAGGTTTCAATAAAAGGAAAATAAATATTTTGTATAGATAAATGGATGATTTAAATTGCTTTTAAATCTAAATGCAGTTAAGACAACATTCATCACACTGAAAGATCTTAGCTATTTTATTACTGTAAAATCATATGTGAAATATTCAGTGTAGGCTGACAATTATATGCATTTATTATTATTGTAAGGAATTTTTATCTCTTAATATAAAACCGAAAATTTTAAATGAATGCAATAAATTGTAAAGTTGGCAATGAATGCAGTACTTTCGATATTAAACCATATTTTTAGCCGCGGCACAGCGGCTCATATAATGGCTCTGAATTTTTCAAGTACAAACTTTTAGGTCATATCTCCACCATCTCTTGACCAATTTGATATCTTATTACAGTTTTGGACTCAAGAGGTTAAATCCTTTTGATTGATGTATTTGACCATGCCCATGGTCTCATAGATTAGTTCACTCTTATCCTGCCTATAATAATTTCAAGTGTCGCGGCTATTGAAGATTCCCTCTTGTTTTCATAAGCGGTACTTCTTTTGTTCGACTTCAATATACTCTGATGAATCCAGACAGCGACAAGACAATAAACTAGGTTCTGTAAAATAAAGGTAGGACGAGAAATATAGATTTCTGACCACTTACTTTATTTTCTGTTATTTGAAATCCTACAATATGGGATTTTCCCTGACCGTTTCAATATTTTCTTTCCCATTGAGTATTTTATCTAGTCAATCCAAGTGTTCATTGTTCGCATCCCGTTCGGCCCACACTTTGGTACCATGGGAGTGCTATAAGAGTGACGGTTAAATCCCAATTATTTGATTAGACAAAATTTGTCTAAGATCTGATGCTGGATACTGTTTACTAGCAGAAAAATAAAGGTTCTATTGTTTGCCAGTTCCAATCAAGGGGGCCTGGCATGGCTAGGTGGTTAGGGCGCTCGACTCGCCATCCGAGGATCGTGGGTTCGAATCCCCGTCACACCAAACATGCTCGCCATTTCAGCCGTGGGGGCGTTATAATGTTACGGTCAATCCCACTTTCGTTGGTAAAAGAGTTGGCGGTGGGTGATGATGACTAGCTGCCTTCCCTCTAGTCTTACACTGCTAAATTAGGGACGGCTAGCGCAGATAGCCCTCGTGTAGCTTTGAGCGAAATTCAAAAACAAACAAACAATCAAATCAAGGGACAGACATGCACTGAAAACCCTTGTGTAGCGTTCCGTGAAAATACAAATACTGGGAGGTAAAGGAGATTGTGAAATTGTGAGACGACGGTTAAATAAGATGCATCTCGCTCAGTCTTGTTCTGTGTGGCTCGCGCCAGAACTTTATTAATCAATATTGAACAGAGTTTAATAAACAGGAATTTCTGGTAATTTAATCGGGGACAAGTGATGTACACGTTATTAATTACTGAAACAATAACTTCAGATTGTAAGCAGGTTATTTATCTCTAAAAGAACAACCGTAACTTAAACATTCTAATCTAGAATTATCAACTCGCCTATCAGGTTTCAAAGTTTAATTAAAGTAAAGTTGAGACTGAACCCAAAATACAGTCACGTATGTTTGTTTTCTTGTCTATCAATAGATAATTAAGTAGAATGAAAATCGCTTACTCAGTTTATAGAAATCAGTTCCTGTAGAAATGTCAGTTAAGGGATAATATACTTATTGTTTTCCCTTTAATGAAATCATGAAAAAAAATCCAATAGTTTATTTTATTCGTAATTTTTACCAACACTTTATACAAACTTTTTGTAGAAAAAAAAGCATTTTCAACTTGCATTATTTGACTCTAAATGGCAGCTACCTGTAATCAATTCTTGACATAATCCAAAGCTGTATTTTCCTGACCTAGAGACATTATGCTTTGTCGATATTAAATTGCTTAATGGTTGCTCAAAAGCTTTACCCAAACCAGTGGTTCACGTCCTGCTCTGTAGATGCAAAGAAAAAAAGAGAGAAAAAATGGCGCTTTGCACTTGGGAGCCACGGGGGCGTTATAAGAGTGAAAGTCAAATCCCATTATTCGGTCCTATAAGTGTATCCCAAGAGTTCGCGGTCGATGTTGTTGACTAACTGTCTTCCCTCTAGTCAATGGTGGATGTTGTTGACCAACTATCTTCCCTCTCGTCTATGGTGAATGTTGTTGACTAACTGTCTTCCCTCTAGTCTATGGTGGATGCTATTGACTAACTGTCTTCCCTCTAGTTTATGGTGGATGTTGTTGACGTTCCTCTAGTCTATGGTGAATGTTATTGACAAACTGTCTTCCCTGTAGTCTATGATGCATGTTGTTGACTTTCCTCTAGTGTATGGTGGAAGTTATTGACTAACTGTCTTCCCTCCAGTCTATTACTTCAAACTTAGGAAAGGCTAGCTCTATCAGCTTTGCGTTAAATCCAACAAAGAAACAAATAATCAAAAGCTTGAAAACGCCCCCACCCCTTTATCGGGGGTGAATGGTTGCTACCACATGCTTGTCAAACACAAAGATATACCTATTACGTTACCATTGCTTCAGTTATATGTTATGGAAAAAAAAAAGAGTCTTTCTTAAATCTAAAGAGAATGCGTATAAGAATCGTAAATAGTTTAAATTCTCCATCACATTGGCTGTATAGATACTTACTAAATAACACATGAGAAGGTGTAATAGTTTTAGTGATACATGGATATACTTCTACAAACACAGCTACCTTACTATTACACATCTAGAACTAGAGAAAATGCTCAATGTGTAAGAAAATATTACAGAGGTCAGTAAAATTTCCATCCTATAGGATTTCAAATAGATAATGGAAAGTAAATTAAGAAATATTATCAGAAATCCATGTTTCACTTCATTGGCTGTATATTACAGTTGCGCAAAATATTTTATGAGCTAATGATGTTGTATATTGATTATCACAGGAAACACGTGTAAATTTTTTTCACATTTGAATTTATGACTTTCTTTCATCAACAGCCAAAACCTGACATTTAGATCTGTTACCCCATCACAATATGGAGAGTCGGAATACAGATCGTCTCAGCCAATCAGACACTCTAATCTTACATTCCAGTTGCCTCAGCCAATTGTATCTGATCCTACTGATAGCGTTGAACCCTCTATGTGGACTGACAGAGTCTCAAGATACACAAAGTCGGATTTGTTCGTGACAAAAGAAAACGAAATAAGAACAAATTCGTCGTTGGACATCTCTTTTATGTCTATCTTTAACCCTATCTACCCAAGTGAGGTGAAAAATACAATCATACAAATCTTGGAAAGTCTTGCCGATGATATCTCTCAAGAGGATCTATATAATTCTGAAAGCATTTCATACAAGATTATTGGTTTGATTAATGCTCTATCTGTCATGTCATCCCACTATATGAAGGCCCTGGTTAAAGAAGTCATTTCAGCGACAGCCGATAGACGACAATATGAGAAACATCAAATTATGAGGTAGGACATGAAATCAAATAATATTACGTTATTTTGTATAAACTCAACATTTTTATCCAAAAGTGAACAGATTAAACACATCCGTGAATTTTGTTGTTGTTGTTGTTTTATTTCTTACAAACCTTGAAGTTTGAAGACTTGCAAAAGTTTTGATCTGCTTCTGCTTGTCGTAGCCAAGTATTATCGAGTTATAGTCCTGACTTGTTGAAAATATGCGAATATACTTCATTAAATTGCCAACGCTTCAAACTCAAATGTAGGCGATAATACCCAACATCTTTACATCTACTAATACCTGGAATGTTTGTAGCATTTTGTTAGTTCAGGATTTATAATCATTTTGAAAGATGTCATTAAATGAATTTTAACGTGATTATTAAGAATGAATTAAATGTAAATTTTTTATTTTATTTTGTCTTTGTTAATTTGAACAAGAATTTGATCTTATCAGATTTTTTCAACGAAGATTAGGTTACGTAACACTAAAGTGTGTAATAACTGCACAGTAGGGATAGTAAACATATTTTAAGTTGTAATCTGTAAGTTCGTTCCATTTCCCAAGACTCCCGACGAGACCTAATGGTTAGATAGCCTAAACTGTGAATCCGAAAGTTCATGGTTCTAGTCATTGCCGCCAAAAATGCGCTTGGCATTTTGGGGCTGTGGGTGGGTGTATAAAATTGACGGCCAAATTCCTGTAATGGATCAGACAAGAGTAGCCCAAGAGTTGGCGGTGGGTGCTGTTAACTAACATGGACATTTTAAAATATTCATTCCTAAGTACATTTTTACAAAATTATCTTAAAAAAATGTCTTAACAATATCTTCATGCTCTAACGTGTTTGTTGTTTATGTTCTCTGGTAGGAAACTGTTACTCGATGCTCTTCCTCAGAGTGGTTGTAACCCTGCTGTTCACATCATCGTCTACTTGATTGAACATAAATTAGTCAGTGTGAACGAGGCTCGCGAACTTGTGGAAGGAATTCCCCATAATTTGGTTGATCCATCTGAATATACAATTAATGAAATGTTTGTGAGTATAAACCAAATGTACTTCCTTCGCATGTCAGCGTACCAGTTAAAAAAATATTAGCTCAAATAATAATAAAAAAACGTATATATGATAAAAACAACTTATTTGTCATTCTATTGTTATGAAATTAAAGGTAATACTTCGGGTTAAATAATATATTCAAGAATTTTGGTTCAACTGTACTTTTTTCAACTTGTTCGTGATTCTAATATGCTTTTACTCTTCTTATGCCTCCCAGTGGCACAGCGGTATGTCTGCGGACTAACAACTCTAGAAACCGGGTTTCGGTACCCGTGGTGGGTAGAGCACAGACAGCTCATTGTGTAGCTTTGTGTTTGACTTCAAACAAACAAACTTTTATTGTAGCTTATAATAAACAGCTTGTGATACCAAGGACATTGTAGAATGATTTATCTTACCAACTATAATGAATGAATACTATCAAGTTGTTAGTTTTTTTAGATATTTTAATTAGCACTGGCAATGCAAATTTTTTTACAACTTCAGTTTATTTTCTAACCTATTACAGGAACTGATTCAAAATCCAGAAGTTCAGGCCCATCGCACGCTCTTTTCCTCGGCATCCATTGCTTTTGGAAAAATGGTTCATCGGGCATGTTTAACTCCTAAGATAAGATCTCCAAGTTCTCCGTACAGTAAGAGGCATGGGTATTCTGTTCCTGTAACGAGCTCCTTCTTTGGGTTTGACCAAGAACAAGGCCACATCAGAACTCCGTTTCATCCTGCCGTTTGTGGTCCTGAACATGCCAAACATTACATTGAGGCAAGTTACTGTACGATAGGAGTGTTTTATTCATGTATTTAAAATTTTAGAAACGAATTGATATCTCCCCTTAAAGCTACTTCTACGGAATGTCTGAAGCGACAATTCTTTTACGCCATTAATCTTTTCAATGAAAAATTACGTTATTTATTACTAACTCTGATGACAGCAAATCAGGGTTTCCAAACAATATCAGGTGAATTAAAAGATTTTTATTTCACACATATGACGTTGGCCTTTATTATTATTTTATATTTCTATTGAATTATTCGTATCTTTTCGAAACACAAATGCATATTGTTTATACATATAGTAATGGAATAAAAAAAAGTGCAATATACTAGAAAGAGTTCCTTGTATTACTGCTTGCTATCTTAATGTATCACGACAATGAGAATAATTGACATCCAGTATGTCTTTACAGAACCCTAATTCCCCAAATTAGTTTTTTCTGCAAGATATAGTGTATATTTAAAGGTCCAATGATTTTTCTGTGTGTAAATAAAGTGGATGATTAATTTATAAAGAAGATTTACTAAGATGTGCTGGACATTTCAGTTTTAATAGTTTTTAAACTAAAATTAAATTTTAAGTTGTAACTTTTTTCGTAGAAAATGAAAAGAATCAAATACCTTTATAAAACTTTCTTGTGTCGAATCGTCAACTACATAAAGATAGTACATAGTACAACGAGTGCAAAATGTTAAAAAATTAAAAAAAAGCCTTTCCCATAATGTAATAAATAGATTCACCACATTTATAGAAAAATATATAACGAATGAAACACAGAATCGTTTACGAAAATGTAGTGCTCTAATCAGAATTTTCATGTTGTCCATAATGTTTTAACTCAAACTTTTCTCTCTCATTCATCAGAAAGTAGCTGATCTTCTAGAATCTGCAGGAGAGTTTTACAAAAAGATAGCCTACATAGAGCTTTTGTCTCACATCGGTCATCCTAATGTTCTGTCCTACCTGAAACCATATGTCATCTATAAGTCTCCAAGCTGCCAATCTTTACACATTGATGAATCAGCCCCTGAAAACAGTTGCACTTTTCTCCGCCAGGTGGCCATTTACGCACTCCACCATATCGTCTATACACACCCTCAAGAGGTAAGAACTGTGCTTTAGTAAGACACTTATAAAATGATCACACAATTCCTGGTAAATGGCTGTCTTGTCTTAAAAGTCATAGATTTAATACGATGAAAAGTAGAATTATTTGTCTTAAATATTTTGGTATTATAATTAAAAATGTTACGATTATTTATTACTGTAAAACTTAAAACTCGTTTGATTATTGATTTTTTGCGCAAAGTTACACAATTACGCTCTGTCCATTGCGGAGTATGGAACCCCGAATTTTAGCGTTGTAAGTCTGTAAACTTACCGCTGATTCACTGGTGGATGATACATTTGAACAACAGTAGCTGGCATACTATCTAATCTTAAATAATGTCATAAAAATGAAATCTATACAAATTAAGTGACATAAATGAATTAGGTATTATGCTTAACATTAAACCTTCGTGAATTTCTTAGTTTCGTTGTTTCTATAAAAAGATAGCAATCGGAAAATTTATCAAGTGCAATCAGTTGATAAGCTCACTCATCATATACACTTTTGTACGTTAGAATAAAATGTATATTAAAAATGCATCGATATAAAACTTTTCTTTATGTAATTTTTTTTTTAAATGCATCAAAAGTAGGTATGCATATTGAATATTAGTTTGTATTTGAACTATATTTTATTACGTTTAATTCAACTTTCAGCCTTCAGTCATATACTTTCAAGTTTGAACACGTTATGTTGGCGTTTTTTATATGTTAAGCTACTACTATTAGTACTAATTAGGCCTAAGCCCGTGGTTACATTTTTACACGCTTTAACATAAAACATATTTAGTCTTTCTCAGGCTTAGCTACGTTAGGTACCAAGCTGGTCAGTTAGTTCATTACTATGTCGCGTTGTTTTATTCACCGATACAACAGTGCGTCCATTAGTGACGGGATCATAACAACTGTTCGACAAACAGTACTGTACTTAAACATCCGCAGCACTAACTTATGAAATTACTACCACTTGGCTTTCTAATTCCTGGCTCATTGATTTGAGATAACTCTCCTGCTTCTCAAACTGAAGCCACAATAATGGAGACAAGCATAGGAGCTACATACACTCTAGCAAAATCATCATCTAAAAGCAGTTACAATATACGATTAAATGTTAATGGTATATAGGCTACATTCTTGGTTAGATGCTTTATGTAAACAATCATTCAAAACTCATCTTTTTTCTTTAGAATATGATTGTTTTAAAGTTTAACATGTAATGAACGTTTTTTAATATATTTACTTTGTACTGACTTTTTAATGCAACGAATATGACACACGATAGTACAATTTCGTTATCATCACGTGACGACTGGCTTCGATTTCAACTTTAGTTTTTATTTGCAAAGTATTTCATACAAACAACACTTAATCAGCATGTAAATTTCCCTAAACAAATTACCATTACACTAAATACAATTTCTATGGACTTTATCAACTTACTTAGATCTAAAAGACGCATAAGCAGTTCGTTCAAAACCATATGTTCATCATTTTGTGAACACGCATTCAGACGTTTCTGCGTATTCAGCTAATTTTATCTTCATTACAATTGTACATTTACTTTACATTGCAATAATTTAGCTTTGGTTCGTTTCATAGACTGCTGTAAACACCATTTAGTTACTCTTTTCTTTACTACGGGTTTTATGCTTCGTTTTTTGTGAGTTTCTTTGTTTCGACTCGTAAAACCATGCCATACACTAAACGTTCATAACTGTTTCATACTCTGTACACTATTATAAATACCATTACTTTACGTTATTGTTTAATTTACATGTAGTTTTATTAAATATATTTACGTCTACGTGAGATTGTTTGCCTGACTGCTTAAAAGTTTTTGAAATAGACCAGGCTATATCGATCTAACATATAATGTCTGCAAGAAAGCGTAGCTTAAATGGCGTGCATGAAAATAATAGAATAAGGAAAGTTCAAGTGAAGGGCACTCTCTCAGTTCATAATGATAGACCAGGGAGGTCAGGTTCAAGATGACCTCTTCCTCCTTTCCGAACTGTAATTTTTACTGCTGATGATATGTTGATGTAAATACAACATGAGGGTCGGAGTAAACCGCACTTGCTCCGACCCCTTTCAGGGCAATGTCCATGTAGGTATCTACAGTTGTATTCTTGTGTTGTGCATTACATCTCTTAGTTCGGTATTGTATATTCTTACACTTAGCGAACAGTTCCATATATACCAACAACACACTTCACTAGTTAGAGGCTAATTGAATGCATTTTACATAAAATACCCTATTAAATGTATTGTTCTTAGGTTCTAGCTAGTGTAGGGTTTTAAAGCCTACTAATAGGTGGCCTTATTATATCTTTATTTCTAAAATATATGTTTACAGGTGAGAGGTACTTAGGTCTACTTCCATTATGTGTGTAGTAGTGATCAAGTTCGCAGAGTAGGTCATTCTTTTGCCAATTTCTCGCAAAGTAATTTAGAGTATTGTGCAATAGTCTATCGGCTATTGTTTGTATGTTTGCATATCTGTGCATAAATTTAATGAGGTACTGCGGGGTGCTTTATATGCTGTGGTAATAAATGAGTTTTGTATAGATTGTAGTTTATTTATGAATTTGGGAGCTATGTTTATCCATGCGGGGCAAGCGTATTCTATGATCGAACGTATACATGTTTTGTATATTTTGATAATGTTGTCGGGTGGTGTTCCCTGGTTTTTGCCTGTTAGATTTCTTGCGTAATTTGTACGTTTCCAGATTTTTGTTAATATATTATTAGTATGTTTTACCCACGTCAGTTTTGGGTCATAGGTTAATCCTAAAAATTTTGCAGAGGTTATGATCTGGAGAAGTGTTCCATTCATGTATAATTTAGACGGGTCTTTTTTATGTTTTGTTAGTCTTGTGAAAGTAAGTAATTGGTTTTTAGGAACGTTTGTTTTTATTCGATATTGTTGATAATATTCGTCTATATTATTTAATAATGGTTGTAAATTTGTTGCTGCTATGGATGGGGTGAGGGCACTTTTCCAGACCGCAAAGTCTTCCACTAATTGTGATGCGAACCCATGGTTAGGGTCTTTTAGAGGCATATTGCTCACATACATGATGAATAGAATAGAGCTAACTACCCCTCCTTGGGGTACTCCTACCTCTGGGCTGAATGTCTCAGAGTAGGTTCCCCTTACATTAATTTTACATTGTCTAGTTTCCAAAAAGTTGGATAGCCAGCGAATAATCACCCGCGGTAGTTCCAATTCCGTCATGCGGAACCTAAGACCATTGCGCCAGAC
>NW_013674683.1:21953-24724 GCF_000517525.1 Limulus polyphemus
TACATTAATTTTACATTGTCTAGTTTCCAAAAAGTTGGATAGCCAGCGAATAATCACCCGCGGTAGTTCCAATTCCGTCATGCGGAACCTAAGACCATTGCGCCAGACAGTGTTGAAAGCTTTCTCAATGTTGAGAAAGCAGGCGACAGTGCATTCATTTTTATTAAAGCTATCTATAATTGTTTCTGTTAATATAACCAAGTGATCTGTTGTCTGTCTGAATTTTCTAAATCCATTTTGGATTTCTGAAAATTTTAAGGTTGTTTCTAGGTAATTTGAGAGTCTATTGCTTATTATTCGTTCGATGACTTTTCCTACACGGCTGGTCAGGCTGATCGGACGGTAGGTGTTTGGTTTATTTGCTGGCTTTCCTTCTTTATGGAACATTAGTACGATCGCTTGCTTCCAAGAAACCGGAATGTATCCAGAACTTAGTGATCAAAATGCTGGCCATTTGAGCCGCGGGAGCGTTATAATGTGACAGTCAGTCCCACTATTCGTTGGTAAAAGAGTAGCCCAAGAGTTGGTGGTGGGTGGTGATGACTAGCTGCCTTCCCTCTAGTCTTACACTGCTAAATTAGGGACGACTAGCGCAGATAGCCCTCGTGTACCTTTGCGCGAAATTCAAAACAAACAAGCAAACCAGAACTTAATAATGAGTTTCAAAAAAATGCTGTGAGGTGTCTGTACAGTCTCCGAATGCCTTTTTTGAGGAGGATAGCCTGTATGCCTTCTTCTCCTGGCGCCTTCTTTATGGTAGCTTTTAGAGCTTGTTGAACTTCCGTTCCTGTGATTGTTTTTCTGAGCAGATATGTAATTGGGTTTTCTGTTTCATTAAGTCTCATAATTGTATTTTGTATGTTAACTGGGAATTCTGACGTGTACATGGTTATGTTTAGTTTAATGTGGTTGTTAACTTTCTTGTAGAATGTAAATTCACGTCTGATTCTTGGTGTGTTTGGCAGGTGTTCTTTAAATACATTTGTCTTTTCAACGTTTGTGTATGCTGTCTTATTTTGTGTTTCTAAAGGTGAGTAGTTACTGTGAGGGATTCCTGTGTTGGTGAATTGTTTGAGGTGGTTCCAGAACAGTTTTGAGTCAGTTTTATCGTTTAGTTGAGAGCATAAGTTATCCCAGCTGTCTTGTTTTAGTTGACGGACTTTATTTCTTATTTTTGTTTCTTAATGTGTTTATTTGTGTTTTAAGTGTTGAATCTCGGGTTTGTATGATTGTCTGCGTAGTTTCCTTCTGTCTTTTATCATTTCTATAATTTGTGTGTGAGGTTGCCATGGTTGTGTTGTTGTTGGTTGTTTAAGTTTGGGTATTGTTTGTTTTACTGCCGTTTTTAGACACTCAGTGATTGTATGGCAATAAACATCTATTTCGGATGCTTCCGCGGAGTGATATACTTTTACTTTCGGTAGCACATTGTCAAGGATTGATTGGTAGTGTATCCAGTTTGCTTTCTTATAGTTGAATTTTTCGGTTTCTTTTGATTTATTTGTATGGGGAAGGAGAGATTGAAAATACACCAGACAGGTAGATGGTCACTATCTATGTCTTGTCCTACTTGAAAATTTACGAATTTTCGACTCATATTAAACGAGCACAGGCATAGATTCAGGATATCGCTGGTGTCATTTGCGTATGATATATGTGTCGGAGTAGCATCATTTAATAAAATTGCGTTGGTGTCTATTAGATACTTATACAATATTCTGCCATTTGCATTTGTAGATTTATAATTAAATATTCCGAGTTTACTGTTTAGATCTGTTATAATCATATTATTGCTATGGTTATTTATATAACATAGTAGCTTGGTATCTAGGTTTTTATTCGGTGAGCAGTATACAACTGCTACCGTTACATTTATGGCATTTGCAGTTTGTACATCTATTACTAGACACTCATTTGTGGAAGTTATTTGTACTTCCTTTACAATCAATTCAGACTTATATGACAAGAGTATTCCTCTGTTGAGGTCATTGTTGTTTGCTCTATTTTTTATTATAATTGAGTAACCTTCTATAATAAGTCTATGAGTAACATATACACAAGTTTCAATAATAACAAATATATCTGGTTTAACGGTATTGGTTATATCTACAATCTCGTGTTTCTTGGAAGCAAGTGCACCTTGGATATGACGTGTGTCACCGTGAATCTAATTTGTTAGTGTGCTTGTAATTGATAATATAATTTGTGGTAGGTATGTTTGTATCTTCTTTGTTATTATTTTTATTAAAATGTATAAGCAACTGTTTGTTCTTGTTGGATTTGAAAACTCCTCCATAAATTCTGTAAACATGTTTTTTTAGTACGTTGATTGAAGTCGTTTCGTTGTTTTTTTTTCATTTAGTTCAGTTGCTTTTTTGGTTGTTTTCGAGTTCTACTAATATTTGCGTCTCATTGTCGTTTTGCCTTGTTATTGTGTTTGTTACAGCTGTGGCGTAGGTTGTTGTTTTTTGTGCTTGTGGTGTTGGTAACAGCGTCTTTTTCTGGTTTGTTTGTGGTGGTTGTGTCTGTATTTGTTTTTGTGCATTTGGAGTTTTTACTTCATAAATGCGCGATTTTATATTTTTGTATTTTTGGCAGCCCCTGTAGTTGCTGTATGTTGCTCGCCACAATTACAGCATTTGGATTCTGGATGTCGTTTTTGGCATCGTGTTATGTGATGGTCTTCGCCACATCCAATACATCTTGGGGCTGCCTGACAGGCCGCTGCTACATGTCCAAATCTTTGGCAGTGGTAGCATTGAGTTACCACT
>NW_013674684.1:0-1175 GCF_000517525.1 Limulus polyphemus
TGTCCATCCATTCATCTCTGCCAGTAGCTCAAATTATGCTCTATATGCTTGACTTTTCCTGGCGACTCTAGTTTGTTTCAGGCGCCCTTTTTCTTTTTTTAGTATCTATAAGCCCGGCAAATAGAGAGGAAATAGAATTGCATAAATAGATAGATATATAGACAGATAATCTAGTCAAACAAACGGTAGGCACCGTAAGTAGTGTGTGAATCATTGGTATTTATAGCGTGTGTTTGTAAAACTAGTTAAGTTTAAAGTGATGGTGGAAATTCTGTTTATTAAAAAGTTGTATAAAATAGAATAAATTAGTTTTAATTAAGTTTTGAATTTCGTGCAAAGATGCACGAGGACCATCTGCGCTAGCCGTCCCTAATTTCGCAGTGTAAGACGAGAGGGAAGGCGGCTAGTCATTACCACCCACCGCCAACTCTTAGGCTACTCTTTTACCAACGAATAGTGGGATTGACCGTCACAATATAACGTCCCCACGGCTGAAAGGGCGAGCATGTTTGGTGTGACGGGGATTCGAACCCGCGACCCTCAGATTGCGAGTCGAGCGCCTTAACCACCTGGCCATGCCGAGCCAAGAAACACTGAAAGTATATTTTTGTTAAATACTATCATGTTTAAAATTTAAAACCATAGTGTTCTCTATTCCCTCATACAACATAGGAATTGATTGCCACACTATTTTTTAATCTCTGTATTATATTGAATGTAAAAATTGAAATTTTATTCTTTAAAAGGAATGAAGATTGTATAATAAATAGTGACGTTTTAAATCTAATGGTTATGCAAAAAAAAACTACTTTACATCAAAATCACTTTACCTCAGCACTGAAAAATATTAAATTCAAAAATATGAAATCTTAATAATACTTACTACAGCTTTTAGTTTAATTTTATTACTAGCAGGTTTAAAACTAACTAAGCTTGAAAGGTAATGAACATGATTATTGGTATCGTATTGTTACGACATCGGGGGTCACGTGACCCTAGTATCACGCCACAAGCTTCTCGAACGTTCACGTCCCATCCTGAAATATCGGCAGTTTACTAGATCTCGGTATTTTTTTATATGTAAGGCATATATGTCAATTCTTGGCAGTGGGTATGAGTCTTTTTTGGTTATGCAGTTAAGAGCCCTGAAGTGTACACAGCAACATTGGGTCCCA
>NW_013674684.1:1992-3395 GCF_000517525.1 Limulus polyphemus
GTCAGTACTAGGAGTGATCCAGTACGAAGGAAGCACAGGAATTCGATAGGAAGGCACCATGGGAGGCATAAGAGCACAATTTGAGCTACTGGCAGAGATGAATGGATGGACAGAGGAGCAGAAAGCAGTACATCTGGAAACGAGCTTGAAGGGAAAACCACTGAAAATACTTGGACAGTTGTCAGCGGACGACAGACACAAATATAGAGCACTGGTAGAGGCTCTAGAACTAAGGTACGGAACACAAAATCAGTCAGAAGTTTACAGGGCTAGGTTTAGGACGAGAATCCGTGCTAAAGGGGAGAGCCTGCAAGAGCTGGCACCAGACTTGGAAAGCATGGCACACAAGGCCTACCCAACTGTACCACCCGATCGTCTCAAGTTGTTGCTGAGGGATCAGTTCGTAGATGCCTTTGGACAGTCCACAACTTAAGATACAAGTGAAGCAAGCACACCCCTCTACCATGCAGGATGCAATGGCCAGAGCTCTCGAATTTGAATCCTACGTTAAGTCCAGCACGAAGGTACCAAGATTGGTACAGTCATCTGGATTCAAGGCCAGAAAAGGTCAGCTTTCGGAGAAGTTTGAGGGACTTTGCTGGCACTGTAACAAACCTGAGCACAAGAGAGCTCAATGCTGGCAACTTCAACACAAGTGAGATGGTACAGCAGGAAAGGCTGCTACTGAGAAAGGCTGTTGGAACTGTGGAGAGCAAGCACATAAGAGGAGCCTGTGTAAGAAGAATACCACCAATAAGTCAGCTTCGAAAAACCAGTAGTGGTTGGTGCTGACCAACCTCCATCGTCCCAACAGCTAAGTGTAAAATGGTATCTACATAACAGGTGCAACTTTGCCATAGATTCTGCATCTCAGCAAACCCTTGTGAGCATCAAGGTGTTAGATCAGGAAGGAGTACCAGAAGCTGTACAGAAGCTCTGTGGTGTGACAGGACATTGTGCAAGATTGTTGGGACCAGTGTGGGTAACTATCGAACTCATGGGCATGAAGAACAGACAGAAAATATACTAGGCTGGCATTGAAGACCAATGCATATTAGGATTGGACTATCTACTACCGAGGAAGTGTGTAGTTAACTTCGATAAAATGACGATTGGAAACAACAAAAGCCAGACTCCAGTAAGTGTTGCTACATCCGTTGATCTGCATGTCAAAGCACTTAAATCAACTACAACTATGTCAGAGAAGATAATTTGTGGTAGGATAAAAGAACATCCCCATGGAAGCCCGATGATTATAGAAGCAGTGGAAGACCCACCCAGGCCAGCGGATTTGAAGATTGGAAGGTCACTTGTGGCAGGTCATCAAATAGTACCTATAACAGTGGCTAATTTCTCAAAATGTGAGCAGACACTTAAGGAAGAGGCATTGTTGGGTGTGTGCC
>NW_013674684.1:4306-8426 GCF_000517525.1 Limulus polyphemus
TGTTTTGTCTTTTATTTGTTTAATTATCGTTATATTTAGTAATTGTACTTTAGCAATGTCCAAAGACTTATGTAAATTTATTAATAAACAATGTTGTATATCATAAGTGTCGTAATCTTGTTTATTATCAAACACCAAACTTTGGTAACAATAACAATTAGTGCTAGTTTGCACTAAAATGTCAGATGAAACAAAAATAATATTAATGTTTATAATTTTAGAGAACATATACTTGATCCAAACAATAACATTTGTACAGTTTGTTTATGTTAGTAAAATACCATCAAACAGAAGTCAAGCCTATTGAATAAAATACAACTATACAAAGAGATGATCAAATACACTTTATTTAGTACTTTATATATGTAGTACATAGTTGGATTCGTGACAAATTTAAACAAATTCCTTATTTTGTGTTTATATTGGAATCACTGTAATGAACACATTTTATACAAAACCTCAGCTAACTGTTTAAAGCATTCGATCTATGGTTGTTAATTTCAACTATTCACCATAATAAATAATTTCAACAAATTAATAAAATCTTTGAATCTCTTCTGAATAGAAGATTTTAGCAATATTCTTTTAATATATTTTTTTGCTGTGTTTTGAGATAACGTATTGTTGGTATTGTTACGTATCTACTTGTCTGATAATTTCTGGAAGAAATTCTTTCCGAGGAATTTCAGCGATACAAGTCCTTTCTTGATTAAACCACTTTATTCTTCCTCGATACAAACTTGTATTACAAACAGTAATTCCACAGTCAATACGTTTCCCGTCCTTTAAACTTAACAACTTTTATAATACATGCTATAAATCACAGTGATTCACACACTTTACTTACCGTCACTACTGTTCGCTTCTTTAATTATCTATCTATTAATGTTAGTGCTGGTTAGTTCCTGGGAGATCTGGTTTTGGAAATTTAATGTTTTGATTACCAGAAAACTCGTTTCCGATAGAAATCGCCTCTTCAACTAGAGACGCAATAATTTCTGTGCATCTGCCTTAAAGATTTGCAAATCCCTAGACTCTAGGCAACTCCTATCCAAACTCACGTGCTTTTTCGTGATTCGAGTTACTTCATAATGAGAGTGTTATTGTGCAGTAAAAGCCCTCCTCCAATAGTAGAGTAACACCATTTTCCTGTGCATTAACTCCCCTATCTGTTGCACTTATGGAACTTCATCATTGAGGACGCAAGTGGTTGTAAGTACCTAAATACACCCGAGGTGGGCTGACTCCTTCAGAGGAGCAGACGTACCATTGGCAGACTCTTCCTGTGAGTATAACAGAAGAAGCCAATCGTCCATGTGATAATGAAACCGTAGGCCTAGTTGATGGAGATGTGGAGCAAAGGACCTGACCATGTGACTGAAAACACAGGATGCCGATGCATTGCCAAACAGTAGTGCCCGAAACATGAAAATATGGCCTTGATGGACAAAGCAAAGGAAGCGCATGGAGGTCTCTGTAATGGGAATAGGATAAAAGGCATTTGATACATCTACCTTGGTCATCCATTGATGAGAAGAAAAAGCTCAACAAAGGGAAAAGCAATTTTCTGTACATAAATGTGGGACATCCAAGAAATTATTAGGATAGGAGAGGTCGATGACCAAAAGTCATTCCCCAGTCATTTTGGGGTATAAAGAAATGACAGAAAAATCCTCGAGAAGGGTCGTAAACTTTCATCACAGCTTATTTTTGCAACAAATCTAAAATTATTTCCTCAGTTGAAGAAGATAGATAGGGTTTGAAGGAGGAGGAAATTGAACAGTTTGAGGGCAGATTGGAAAGGCGGAAAGAGAATTGCAGTGAAAAACCTGTGTGTAAGAACAAGAGAAAACGAGCTGTCGCCTGATAACTTGGATCAAAAATGTGAAAACAACAACAGTCAAGCCCTCATGACAATTAATTCTTGGGGTAGTTACAGAGGAAACTAGTGAAACAGACATCAAACAGTAGTGGGACAGGTAGCAGCTGGATGGATAGAAGTGTGGTATTGAGAAATGAGAGACAGGGGAATATCGGGAACAAGTCCAGGTACCGTGGAAGAATGGTGGGTTTCAAAAAGCCAAGAGACCAGTAAGCTAAGAGAAGATAGGTGATATGCAGTCTCCACCCTAGATTCAATAGTATCTGGAACACCCCTCAAAACCTGACGGCACAGAAATGGAGTGGGGCAAAGATACCTCAAGAAGATAGAGGTAAGATGAACCCAGGAGAGTGTTTCTACCCAGCAAGTCCCAACAACAAATGAGCCAAGTGAGTAAAGAGAGGGCAGAAGATGTAGAAAGAACTATACTAAAAAACAGGAGGGAATGAGAGTCATCATAAAAGGAATCAAGGGCTCGATGAAGTGCTTTGACATGAGGCGAAAGTATACAAGATAACATGGCACAGAAAGAAGGATCTAGAAAAGACCGGAAGATGTGGCAAAAGGGAATTCAAAGTCTGTGAACCTAGATAGTGAAAGTCGGAATAACTACAGCAAAAACGAAGGAATTAATAAGGCAAGGAGGACGAGGCATATGGTACTGGCAATGTAGTTGGTAAAAAAAATTGGGGTGCACATAAATATCAATAGAAGGGGGGAGAAAAACAAGAAATGCATCAGGATTATGTCATAAGAAATGGGTGAAAGAGCCAGAATAGAACATAGCTGAGGAATTAGGCCCTGGTGATGAAGGGAAAGTTAACAACTGTCCTTCAAAGGATGTGAATTTCTCAAAACATAAGTAAAAGATGGGAATAAATGATGAAACTCGACCTTCTCCCCAATTTCCCATTCAGAACACTGGAAAAAGAAGCTAGTTATAATAGAACATAGCTAAGAAATTAGGTCCTGGTGATGAAGGGAAGGTTAACAATTGTCCTTCAGAGGATGTGAAGTTCTCAAAACGTAAGTAAAAGATGGGAATAAATGATGAAATTCGACTTCCTCCTCAATTTCCCATTCAGAACACTGGAAAAAGAAGCTAGTTATATCGACGGGAGCTAAGGTTACCGACTGCATAAGGGAACCCACTACCATATGAACAAAGACTACCACATCATCTACAATTAACATGCCTCTAGCAGCCACTATCGTATGAATAATGGCTGTCACATCATTCACACTTTGCATGTCTGCAGCAGCCACTGTTGAGACTTGACTGGTGTGAAGAAATTCTTCACCTATAATGGATTGAGAAGTAGTAACATGAACTAGTGAGATCATAGTTGGAAAAAATATAGGTTCAAAAACCAAGCAAATATTGTTAGTTTAGAAACTTGTAAATTTTGAAAACTCATCTGTAACATGGAATGACAAGGAAAATAATGCAGTTTCATGAGTGCAAAAGTACAGAAAGGTAGTGTACAGGAAGGTGATGTCAACCTGCTATTGGTGGAAAGATTTTGCTGCATAATAACGTCATTATAAAGTATTGCAAATCACATTAAATATCGTGAATTTAAGTGGGAGTAGCCTAAAGGATAGTGGAATGCAAATCTACTAGGTAGATGCACAGGGAAGATAACTTATCTGTGTGAAGAAGTGTGTTTCATTTTCAAAGGAGTTGGGCCAGCCAAAGAATACACTAGTCGGCAGGGGAGCCCCATCATATTATCTTCTGCAGGTTGATTCCCAGGATATCTTAAATAGAAAGAAGGTGGACCAGTCCAGATATGTTGGGTTGATTGGGGTACCCCACTCTACAATGGGAAAGAAACTAGACCAGCCAAAATATCTACAATCAAGGATATGTCCCTCTTTTTTCCCACACATTTTAACTACACATACTTTCATGATGGGTAAAGATACCTCTGGTTCATATGTGGTGCAGTCTCCCACGAATGTGTTCCTCTAACAAGGGAAGTCACACTCCCCAGACATCATTCGTACCCTTTCCGAAGGGTCCCTCCACCAAGTCAGTATGGGATTCTAGCTATAATATGAGTAGAGGAAAGATATCGTATGAGAAGTTAGTACCTTCCTACACTGAAAATATATTTCCGATAGATACTTACCCTTCCCAACTTCCCTCCCCACTACTAGTGCCTAATCTCGAAGTGAAGATTGAGATCTACAGTAAATATGGAACCAGCTGGACCAGAATGGTGTGTCATAATT
>NW_013674684.1:9210-14651 GCF_000517525.1 Limulus polyphemus
TGACAGTTAGAAGGAAGGTAACAAGCTAGACCATGACAGTTAGAAGGAAGGTAACAAGCTAGACCATGACAATTAGAAGGAACATATCAAGCTAGATCATGAAAGTTAGAAGGAATGTAACATTCTAGACCATAACAGTTAGAAGGAAGATAACAGGCTAGACCATGATAGTTAGAAAGAAGGTACCAAGCTAGATCATGACTGTTGTAAGAAAGGTAACAAACTAGAGCATGACAGTTAGAAAGAAGTTAACGAACTAGATCATGACAGTTAGAAGGAAGGTAACAAGCTAGACCATGACAGTTAGAAGGAAAGTAACAAGCTAGATAATGACAGTTAGAAGGAAGGTAACAACCTAGAACATGATAGTTAGAAGGATGATAACAATTTACACCATGACAGTTAGAAGGAAGGTGACAAGTTAGATCATGACATTAAGAAGATGTATTCGATCAGAGTTTGAATAGAATCAAGAACCAGATTAAAATACAATATATTGGACTGGGGTATATTCATGTGAGAATCAAGTGGATTACACCGTCCTCATTAGACATCCTTCTCAGCAGGTCAACTCATTGGACCAGGTGCTCTTTAGTTAATGTAAAATAAAGGGGGGTCTGGCAGTATATACATACCTGGGGAGCCATGTACATTCTCAGGTGTAGAAACAGATGATGATGCAACAGGTAGTCGGAGTAAAAGCACAAAGTATTGTTATATAACTAGAGTGGTAAATTCTTGAAGGAGGGAGAAGAGACCACTAACAGATAATGACTGGAAATACTCTTGGGTCGAAAGCCACACCTAGAAATACCAACCAACTTACAAAACCAGAGTAATAAGTAGGATTGAGAAAAAACTGAAAAGACCAAAGGTTTGTCTCAACAGCTCTAGGACAGAGCAATGATAATACCAAATATATTAAAGTAAAAAATGTTGCCTAGGTTTTAACTAGGAAGGCCCAATATAAGTAAAACTTATTCAAATAAAGTGTGTCAAGCATCAAGGGCACGAATTCTAAATCATCTTATGTCTGATGCAAATTACAGATGAAAATCTGATTTGAGAGAAAGATGACAGGATGAACAATCTACTTAAGAGTTGAAAGGAAGAAAATGCAAATAAATGCAAGGTTATTCTCATGTACCATATAGGACTATTTCTAGAAGCTTGGAATTGTTGAAAATGTAAGGTTTCCAAAATGTTTTTGAACAATTAGTGCAAAGGATAAATATCATGGTATCTGAAAGTGGCAGATAGAGGAGCTCTGTAACCAGTTTTGGAAAAAGCTCACAATCATTGAAAGAAATACACCCAGGAAACAATTTGTTGAGAAGTTGGAGATAAGATATATTAAGTTTCATGCACATACTCCGGAGGGTAGCCCAATAAGACTGATATACAGCTAGGGAAGAGCATCAGCAAGAAAGAACTAACAAAGAACCCAAACAACATCCAAATATGAAGTTATAGTTCTATACGATATGGAAGAACTGGAGACATATGAGATTGATGAAAGAACTATGCATGCTGTGCAACAATGACTTAGAACTGAGATCCTACTGAGAAGCATGGTGACATTAGAGATGTCTCTGGGAATAGGTAAGTTGAGGTAGGGCTATGATATGTGAGGGAGGAAAGGTAGGAGTATGTACATTAACTGATGGTTACATCAATAGATGACGCAGGCAAAGCAGAAGTATGTACATTAACTGATGATTAGATAAAAAGGAATCAATACCAGAAGAATGACAAAATAATAAAAAAATCTAATAATCTCCTGCTGGCATACTTCTGCTGGACATAGACTAATGTGGGTGAAATCCTGCAAAGATAAATAATGATGGAAATAAGCTATTATGGTCAAGTGGAAAGGACGAGAGCAAATACCTTGTCATAAAACTTGATTAGAATTGTGTCAAAAAACATAAGAGCCATATGGTAATATAGACTACATTAGTGAGAACATTTATTCTGAGTAACAAAATCAGAAAATCAAGAGTAACTGGTAGCTCATAATTACTTTGAGGTAGAAAGTCTCAAAATGAGAAAACATCATCCATGCAAGGCAGAAGCAAGGTAAACAAAGGAAGATGACTCTACTAAAAGACTATTTAGATTTAGTTGATTTATAAAAGTGTCAGCAATAATTCTAAAATTAGGAGAAGGTGAAATTTATACAAATTCAATAACCACATCATCCAACATAAGATTAATATACTCAAATACATTCGAAATTCATTTCAATATTTATAACATAACTGAGAAAAAATAATACATCATTCCAGCAGAAGCTTCCTTAGTATTATGGCTAGCTAACGAATCCTGCTTCAAAGAATAAAGGTTAATAGGCCTGAGGAAAATATTGTTTTTTTATATATTCATTTCAAATTGTTGTCACAAGGATAAGATTAGTGTTATGAAAATGAGAGTCCACATGGACGTTAAACCGATCAAGACAACAGCAGACAATGTGTAATTAAAGGCCTAAATAGGTTGACGAATAAGATTTGACAACACAGACACATGAAATCCCTTTATTCTAATCAATTAAAGCTGTCAAAGTAGTTTTAAGTTTCTGATACTGATAGAAACATCTATAGTTGTAAGTATCATTGGTTTCAGAATTAACAGTGATGAAGTTAACAGTATGATTATCAGCAAAACAATCTGAATTATAATATGACATTGAAGCTTATACATGTCCTCCTCATGCAGACACAGTAAGTCATGGGGAAGATAGAAGAGTAAAAAACAATGGGGTAGTGGACGGATGTTTTACACTGTGTCAAGGACATTCAGAACTGTAGTCAAGTGGTTGGCGACAGCACAAGATCAACTAAATAAGTAAAGTCTTTTTGTATTAAAGTCTTGCCTTAGGTCAGGTATATTTAGGCACCTCTCCAGTGAAAGTGGTTTTTTCCCAGTACTCTGGTTTCACCCACATCAAACTTTTCGGCTATCGGATCTTAACATCCTAGTTCGATGACGAGGAACCCACTTTGAGACTAATAATGGCTGGAGACGGCTTGAATGGGTAATGAAGAAAAACTATAATATAAGTTTAACATAACAGCAAATGTACAACGTTTCGACAAGGTTTTGTCATCATCAGGTACTGTATATTAAAGTTTTTCTTCATTACCCATTCAAGCCGTCTCCAGCCATTATTAACATCCTAGGTTCTGATAAAAACCTCACATCTTAGTATTCTGAATCTTTAATGTCTTTCATAAAGTAAATCTTGTGTGTTTTGCAAAACCACATTGGGCTACTTGCTGTGTCAACCGAGGGGAATCGAACCCTGATTTTAGCATTGTAAATTCGAAGAATTACCGCTGTCCCACCATGAAGTTTAATTTATGTTATTGCAATTCAGTCCAAGTTAAATTTTTCTTTTATTCAAATCATCTTTAAAAATTGTTAAAATAAAACTCAAAGTTTTGTTTTAAAACATCATATAAGTTTATTTACCATAAATGGACGTACTGTACTGTGCATCTCTCTTCTCTGCCCCCCAGTGGCACAGCGGTATGTCTGCGGACTTATACCGCTAGAAACCGCGTTTCGATACCCGTGGTGGGCAGAGCACAGATAGCCCTTTGTGTAGCTTTGTGCTTAATAATAAACAACAACAACTCTCTTCTCTATGCAAATCTCTACTTACACCACCGTTATCAACAGCCTTCAACGTTTGACGTCACCACTACTTGTGTAAACCAGCGTGCATGCCACGTGTTCCTGTTCTTCCAGGTCAAGCCAATGCCGTCTTCGACACCTTGAACTCAAGCTTCAATCAAGATAAGTTCTCTTTCTGTTCTCTTTTTTCGATTCACCAAATACACGGCTTTTCCCGGATGTTGCATCAGCCATCTAGCTATGTTGTGCTTCAGCCAACTAAGATTATTATAATTCATAAATTCCTCTCACCTTACATGATATAAAATAATCAGTAATTATTTTAAGTATCGGTATGTATCATACTTTCCGTGAAGGTTATAATATCTCCCATCCATTATATAATTAAAACCTTAATTCAGTGTGTGGGGCTGAAGAAGAGCAACTGTTTCTGAGCTCCCCTGGTTGTCAAAAAAGCATTTACGAGGCTTGTTTGTTTTAAACCTAAATTATTGCTAAGTTGAGATAGGTAGATGTTTTTCGCTGCTCACCGGCTATCTGAGACATTATAGAAGGTTATGTATATATATCTATATCTATCTATCTATATATATATATATTGTTACGTATCTGCTTGTTTGTTTGTTTTGGGTAGAAAATCTTTCCCAGGATCTTCAGCGATACAAGTCCTTTCTTGATTAAACAAGTTTATTCTTCCTTGATACAAACGTTTAGCACATAGTAGCTCCGCAATCAGTACGTTTCTAGTCATTTTGAACTTAACAACTTTTATAATACACGCTATAAATCACTGCGATTCACAATCTCGATAACTTCGCGCTCGACCAGTGCAAAACACACATTTTACGGCTCAGTAGCTCGAAACTAACAGAATCATAAATTACACGGAACTCTTCGTTCATTTATATATCCCCCACTTGCTTTCGCTGCTAGGCTTATTTACTAATGAAGAGGGCATCCGCTATCGTAACAATATTTATAGTTACCAAGTGTTCTTTGTATTGGTCTATAATATTTTTATATTTAATAATTACTGTTTATATATTCCGTTTAATTTAATATTACTTTAGAATATTTATTAATTTATTTTAATGTAAAAATTTGGTGTAGAAGTACTGTTAAATGTTTTACTAAATTCTTGATTGACAAGTTTCAAGTAAGGTTCAAGTAAAGTAGCGAGTCCAGTTATTCATATTTTCCTGATTTGAAATAGTTAGGATACTGAGTATGTGTTCTCATTTTTAATATACTTAAAGAACTACTGAATTAAGAATAGTTAAAACACAATTTAAGAAATTTAACTCTGGATGTATAGAAAAGAAAACCCCTTTACAACTAAGCATTTCATATTTGATTTATTGGTTGTTGAATAAAGGCCTATAAACCATTTATCATTGTATTAGGTGTGAATAACATTTATCAAAGTATGCCCTTATGGCCCGTAGAATTAGACACAGCAGGTGTATCAAGTAAATCCTTATGGTTAGTAAGGGGTTAATATATATTATGTTTCTTAAGAGAATTAATACTTTTTAATAAGAACTTGCATATTTAATTATAAAAATAAAGTTTGTCATAAATGTGTAATTTTACACAAAGTTATTAAAATGAAAATTATTGTTAAATGTTACTAATAGTTATTACCAATACATGTACAAATTCTTAACAACGTAAAAATATTGTTGTGTCATCGAGGTCACGTGACTGGTGTGGCGTCCTCTAGTTTCTAGAACTATCTTGTTCATTCAGGAATGCTCTAGTATTTACTAGATAGGGTATGCTGGTATGTATAAGAGGGGGAC
>NW_013674684.1:14859-17205 GCF_000517525.1 Limulus polyphemus
GAGATTTAAGGAAAGGATGTGAATGTTCCAGAACGACGTGGCGTTATACTAGTCACGTGACCTCTGCTTACGCAACAGTATCAATAGAAATGTAGTAATAAGGAATATCAATCAAATTAAGTCCAGTACCAGTATCAATGGTTAACACAGTACCAGTATTAATGCTTAACACATGTTGATATCAACACAGTACCGGTATCAATGGCTAACACATGTCAAGATTAAAGACAGGGATAATAAAAACCATAACAGGTTCAACAGAAACTTAATCAATTACTTATAACATGATGATGACAGTGTAAAAATAAAACAGTATATCGAGTAAAAATATTAGAATAACTTAAATATCTTTCTAGGTGGAAATTTTACAGAGATAATACTGTTACGTCTCTAATCGTTTGATAATTTCCTTAATTTCCGGTATAAATTCTTTCCGAGGAACTACAGCGATATAAGTCCTTTCTTAATTAAAACTAATTTATTCTTTCTCGATATAACATTGTAATATACTTAACAACTTTTATAACACACGCTATAAATCACAGCGATTCACATACTTTACTTACGATGCCTACTGTTCGCTTGACTTAATAATCTCTATCTTCAATCTATATGCATATCTCTTCTTTTATTTGCCGGGCTTATATACTAAAAAAGAGGGTGTCCCGAACAAACTAGGAAATTTATGATCATTCGAAAAACTCCTAGCACACGCCACCAGCGCCAATGCACCAGCAGCGTCACGTGACTTCCGCTGCCGTAACAATATCTTTGTCAAAATCAGTGTCATTAAACTTAGTTTTACAAAAACAAACCTTTATATCAAGCACCATGAGGTTAACTTTGTATCCTATCATACTATTCAGGTAAGAACTGCTGGAATATAACCCTTATAGCAGATGCAGCATGGTATATACCTTAACCCTAGGATGTATAGGAATGGGCTTAATATTTCATGCTTTGGTGACACATAAAAAACATAAACTTTATCAACTTCATTCTGAGAAAAATGTACCTAAAGTCAAAACACTTGAAATATAAGTTTGATTACATCATTGCTTTTAAGTATATATTTTTTCTTTTTTTCATTCAAATATTAAAATAAAATGCATTTGTTAGGTTGGAACATGTAAATATTTTTTATACATAAAAGACGTGAAATTAATGTAAGAAATAAAAAATATCAAATAAAAAAGGAATGAAAACAATTATTATGTTAAAAGAACACAATAACAACAGATTTCAGTCATATAAATTTATATTTGCTGAAGCTTCTAGTTTAATAAAAAATACTCCCTTTGAACTTATAATTTCATTTTTTGTTGATCGGAAAAACCTATTTTATACATCCAATCAGTTTCAATTTGGTTAACACGTATTTTTATATCAAAGCCACATCACGCTATCTGTGTCTACCAAAGGAAATCGAACACCTGATTTTAACATTATAAATCTGCAAACTTGCTGTTGTCTCACCAACAACATGTGTTACTCATTGATTCTGGTACTGTATTAATCTCAACATGTGTTAACCATTGCTACTAGTACTGAGTTCATTGTAATGTTTAGACTTTATTCATGCTATTATATATTTCAATGTTCCAACTTTAGCATGTCAATGTACAGTAACTAACTGTAAGTTTTATACTTAGATTTCCATCATGTTGTTACGACAGCGGGGTCACGTGATGCTAGTAACACGTCATATTCTCGAATGTTCATGAACGCTCGAGTGTTTACTAGATATACGGTATTCATGTATATAAGACTGCCAAGAAGTGACGGCAACAATGGGATGTAAATGAATTGCAGACAAAGATAGAGACGACAATTGAGTCAAGCGCGTGAATCGTTCGTTCATTGTGAATTATAGCATTTGTTATAGCGTGACTGTGGAAATTAAGTGTATTGCAAAAATATATTCAGAAAGAATAAACCAGTTTTATTTAAGAAAGGAGTTGTATTGCTAAAGTTTCTCCGGAAGGAATTTTTACGGAAAATTAACAAACGAACAGAGACGTAACAATGTCTTTACACACTTCAATGTTTTATATATAATTCACTTTTAAAGATTTGTGTTTAATGATAACTTTTGTTTTGCTATAACCAACTTTAAAGTGATTTCATTTGTCAGATACTTGTGCATCATATTGTTACGTCTCCATTTGTTAATTGATTTTCCGTAACTTCGTTCCGACGAAACTTAAGCGACACAAGTCCTTTCTTAATAAAACTGGTTTATTCTTTCCGAATATATTTTTGCAATACACTTAATTTCCACAGTCACACTATAACAAATGCTATAATTCACAATGAACGAACGATTCACGCGCTTTACTCAATTGT